>NC_089777.1:38329036-38346536 GCF_040412425.1 Macrobrachium rosenbergii
ATGCAGGTGAAATGAAGTGAATGGAAGTCTCCAAGAAGCACTACTACTCCATTCCATCAAAATATGTGATACTGAACTTAATATACCGATACCTCTGACTTTTGATTATTGCCGTCGACGCCCCGTCAAGTACACTATGCTTGTAGACTGTAAGTACTATTCGGGCAGCATTTAGAAAGCTAGGAGGGAGGGGGGGGGGTCGGGTCAGGTAGGATTATCCCTTTAATTACTACCATTTCTATCCCTTTAATTACTACCATTTCATATCTACAATCTTCATTCCTGCCTACAACTATTCATTTTATACGTTCAAGATAACTTAGCAATTCCTTAATTTTGAATTTGCAGATTATTATGTAAAAACCATTCGTAAATATATTTGCTTTACATTAACAACGGTCATTTTGCTGCATTTAAATTCATTTTGACTTCATCAGAGCCCTCTAATTTTTTTTATTATACAGTCACTTCGGATAAAGCAAGAAAAACATTCCCACACTATTCGTTTCTCTCATTGTGACACGCTGATGCTTGTATCTGCGTCTTGTGGTGTGTTAACAAGCGTTTCTAAGCAGCGGCTTGGGGGATGTGGCTAATACACCCGAGACTCAAATAACACCAGAAATAAAACCAGTTACAAACGAAACACTGTATCGAAAATACATAAGATGAATAATCTCTTTCTTCTGCAAGGCAGTTATTTACTTTTTTTGTCACGATTACTAGATTTTACAATGAATAACTATCAAATTGTGTACATGAACATAAATATTAATATATATTTGCTACTTTCACCGACATTCTGCTATAACTCTATTTCTCTTATTCATATACAAGAAAAACTAAAGAATGATTAGCTATTGCACTTCTAAAATAAATGAGATGATTGACTAATGGATTTGCAAAAACTGGCATTGCAAATAACGGCATTCAAAATTTCAGTATCTAATGGATGAACGTAATAGGTAGCGCCACTTGACTCTGCTGTGTCCGCACTGAAGCATTTTCTTGATATAAAGCCCCTCCTGTTCTGACATTAAATTGTGAACAAATATGCTACGAAATTACACCAAAAATCAGCCATTTCTCGATAAAATCACAGACACATGTACTAAAACAATGGAATTCAAGTCCATCACAAGATAAAAAAAAAAAAAAAAATGAAAACACAGGCAAACACGCTATTCTGACAGAAACAATTTAACAGTGACGAACGTTACGTCACTCAATTTGATATGCATGGTGTAAACACACCGTGGGTGTTGCTTTCAATGTAAACAGTGATAATGTCACGAGGTTATCATATCCGCACTCAATACTGGAGCATCTCCTTACTAGGGGATTCACTTCAAAGTATTAAATAAATAAATAAATAATATATCTATCTACATGTGTATATATATATATTTATATATATAATATATATATATATAATATATATATAAAATATATATATATATATATATATATATATATATATATATATATATATATATATATATATATATATATATACACACACACACATAAGTCCAAGTGGTTCAGTGGTTACCATTCTTGTCTCACCAGCTAAAGCCCCGAGATCAATCACAGGAAGGGAGAGGGAGCGATTCAAATTTGAATAGTGGAGAGACTGCAATCTTACTTACCTGACCTAGCAGTTTTTCCTCGCAACACTAGTCAGGCTGTTGCTGCAAACAGTATGTCGTTTTCTAGCATCAGGTTCAATGCTACTCAGTTTGCTAGGAGTTTTATCTTGGCTACAACTAAACTGTGGAGCAGTTAGCTAGAACAGTTATGCAAAACTGTTTTAAGCGCAGCATAATTATTCCCCACTTTCTGATGACATCTACTGAATTGTGTATCGGTTTTATTAACCATGACCCCATGTCAACTATAACTTGTTTTTCGATCTTCCAAATCTTGGCTACAACTGTTTGGAAGTTTGAGAAACCTTGCGATCGCCAAATGTTTAAGCGAGAAAGCATAATTACTCCCCACTTTCTGATGACATCTACTGAATTCAGGTGTATCGGTTTTATTAACCATGGCCCCATATTTATTTATTTGTCACCTTTTACTATAACTTGTTTTTCTCTTCAGGCTGATCTTCCTTTGGAGCCCTCTGGGGTTTATAGGCTGATGATTTAATCCATAAGGGTCTTCGACTGAAAAGTTAAAGAAAGAAAGAAAGAAAGCAAGTAGTCAGGTTAGCCACTGTGGCGAGTTGTAGTCAGGGTGGATGAAGGCATGGGGCTAGCAACCTAATCCCAAAGAGATCTGCCGAGAACACGAAAGATGTTAACCCATCGCCTCTAAGAGAAAAATGGTTACAGATAAACATTTTAATTTATCAACTATTCCCATTTAGTTTTATCAAGGAAACAGATGCCCACTCTCTCTCTCTCTCTCTCTCTCTCTGAATGAAAGCTACTCTCTTTTCCCTCTCTCTATCTTTTCGTAATCGAACAGCAGGCCACCGAATTGGGCAAAACAACTTAGGAGTCACCCCACGTACTCCTGTAATCTTCTGGTATGACGACACTAGATCATAACGAAAATATTAACGAGTCATGAAATTACTCCTTCGGTCAGGGAGTAATCATTTATCACTACACCACCGTCACTTCGCACACGTCAGATCCTGTTTTCATTTCATGCGTGCGTCGGACCACCTATTCACACCTGCCAGGACTTACTTATAAAGCAAGAAATTATTCTCTCTCTCTCTCTCTCTCTCTCTCTCTCTCTCTCTCTCTCTCTCTCTCTCTCTCTGTGTGTGTGTGTGTGTCTAGAATACCTACTACCTTGTGTGCTGTTAATATGATTATATCTGTCTCTCATTATCTCCCACATCATGTACTGAACTACTGTACTACGATCTTCACCAATAGACCTGCGCTCTCTCTCTCTCTCTCTCTCTCTCTCTCTGCCAGTATGCCATCTCTCATAACATGCAGTGAATTAATAAGTATGTTTCGAAAAAGTACTGTGTATTTCAATCTTCACCAAATGACCTAGTCTCTCCCCCCCCTCTCTCTCTCTCTCTCAAACACACATTCTATGTTTACGTTTGTGTGTGTGTAATCATTCTTGTGGATTGGATATCTATTCCCAAAATGGAAAATAGAAACACTTATTTTAACAATCACACCGATTCCTCCCTCAGGAACCTCGCAGTTAATTGGAATCAAATTTCCTATTCTCGTGGAAGTTACATTTTTTGTTTTTCTGGTGGAATTTTAGATCTGATTTAACTGTGTGGAATTTTTACTTTCTCAGTTTCAATCTCATTCTCTTGGAGTATAGGATACAGAAATACACTAAAGCGAACTTTGTAACACTAATCTACAGATACAGTGAACAAGAGCACCATACATGAGTGTGAATAAATACATATGCCTGCCAGCATAAAGCAACGTCCACTAACAGGGAGTGGTTCCGTATAAAGGAGTGGTTCCGTATTAAAAAATTAGACAATTATCGCCACCACATTTATGCTAACATGACTGAATTGTGGGTGAACTGACTGTACAGGAAACTTACACAGTAGCAAGGTCATATGCTTGGCCGTAATTATACACTTGTGTTAATCAAACAACAGCAGCAGTAATAACGTTGATAATAACCACATTAAGGAAATGGAATTCAAAAACCATCATCAATAATAATTTTGATTAAAACGAAATAGTCGTCCAGTCATCAATAACAACAACAACAGTAATATAGTTCCCTGCCACATCCCCAGCTCCCTTCTCTCTCTCTCTCTCTCTCTCTCTCTCTCTCTCTCTCTCTCTCTCTCTCTCTCTCTCTGTGTGTGTGTGTGAGCTGCACACAGCTGCAACCACGAGAGACTCCTTGTCAGATGCTAATGACCTTTTAGTCCTTGACTGGTCTGCAATAACGACTCCCTGAGGTGATTAAATCCTGGAATAATTAAGCCGAGGCAGCAAGAGGCAAAACTCCGTTCGGATACAGTTCAAGCCGTCTCGTCGGAAGGTTGTTTTGCTCTGCCTTATTACTCGAAGGTATGTCAGAAAGAAGCCGTAATGACGGCGTGGGAGTCGAAACGAAAGAAAGAAGGTTTAGACAATAACAGTCTTACAATGGCCTTCAAATGCAATCTGCATCCATATAATTACTTTTCACTAGTGTACCGGAGTTGAACTGCGGGGCAATGAACTTCACGTTTAACTATAGCAAATTCATAAACAAGAACTTGCAGAGTAACATAATGCACTTGGTATATATGCATTGCTATTTGTTTTGTTTATGAAGGAACCGGCACACTGTTATTGTTGTTGTTATTATTATTATTATTATTATTATTATTATTTAAGTGGCCCAGCGGTTACCAGGCTACCCCTAGCAGTGAGAGCCCTCAAGAGTGGCCTACTCGATCCTTGGCAGGGAACGAAACCACTTATACAACTTTCTTGAAAAATCCATTGCTCTTCTGTTGATCGAAACAGTGCATTTGTACCTAGTAGTTAGTCAACCGTAGTGGGCTGCAGTCACTGTGGAAAAGGGCACGGAGCTGACTCCCTTATTCCAATAATAAAAGTAAAATTCTGTTTCAATCACATCATTACATATTTTATGGTCGTTAGTTTAATCATAAAACTCATCTACTTGAAAATGAATGCTACCTTTTTTTCATTGTCTTATACAGGACAATGAAAAAAAAGGTCTACAACTTTAATTTTTCAACAATGCCCATATCCCTCGTTCCAGGGAAAACGGGAAATATCCAAAGAATTCATGGGTCAACTTGTCTTAGAAGTACATATTTATCTAGATAGTCTGATGTAAAATTCTCTCTCTCTCTCTCTCTCTCTCTCTCTCTCTCTCTCTCTCTCTCTGAACTGCCTCATTTGTGTTTTCTTTTCAAGAAGAATTACTTATAAATTCTACAATACTATTCTGTATACACACACAAACATAAATATAAATATATATATATATATATATATATATATATGATTAAACTAGTATTCCCCTCTCTCTCTCTCTCTCTTCAGGTGTATATAGGAAGGAAAATATGGCATAAAAGATTAATAACATAGATAGTTTACGCAGAAAATTTCCGAATTCATTATAATAATAATACTTGACGAGGGCAAAAAGAATCCTCATGAATATCCAGATTAATTAACTTTCTAATTTGAACTGCATTTAAAAGGCTTGCGTCCTTAACTCATGATACGGTCAAGTCCCCTACAAGTACGAACATGAGCCCTTTTTTTTTTTGGAGTGAGGTGGGGGTGGGGGGTGAGTGGGGGTAGGGGGTTTTCAAATGTACAGAAACTAATTAGAGAGAGGGGAAGGAAATCTGGTGAAGACTTTTGTAAGTAGCGACAACAAGGACACTAACAATTTTGATCAGTGTATCGAAAGACAATGCAGAGTGGAATATTTTTTTCCAATGATAGCATACGGCCAATGCACTCCTTGTTTAGAGTTGCTATCGTCCAGTCCGGGTTGGGATCTTTCCTCTCGACCTATTCTTATATTAGTAATTTCTGACGGCAGTAATACACTTATAATGTTAATACATAATATCCAATTAGGGAGAAATGTTTTCCGGTTACAGACACACGAGCAAAAGGAGAAAATAATGTTTGTGCGCAAATGAGGAGCCCCAATGGAAGCAGACTCTCACTCCCGGTAACCCGGAACAGTTCGGGAAAAATGAAATGCTAAAAGTCACATCATACGAGTAAATTAATATCTGCTCATTTCTTTGCTCATATAATAAGCAGTATAATTATATCTATGAGCGTATGTTGCATATGCTATATATATATGGTACCTAGCTATTCATTAAGAGCTAATAAAAAAATCTGTTTTCTCAATTAATGTGTAACATGTTAAAACAAACGTAGATAAATATATAAATAAATGAATCATTAAATTTAATGGACAAAAATGAGTAATGTCTCCTAATGACAGGTTGAAAAACTCAGCACTCATAGCGGCGGCACTAGTGAAGACTTTTATTGAAGAAACTACCTGAGGAGATGGTAACCCTGATCACGGAAGTGTAAGAATCACAGAGAGAGAGAGAGAGAGAGAGAGAGAGAGCTGCAGCCTCTACATCAAGAATATGATGCCAGCAAGGGATTACGACCAATGAATAGCTTCCTTTCCTCTCCAACACCCCACCCATCCCTTGACCCCCACCCCACCCATCACTCCTCACTCACAAACCTCTCACTCCTCCTGCTGAGGATAACGCTCTCTCTCTCTCTCTCTCTCTCTCTCTCTCTCTCTCTCTCTCTCTCTCTCTCTCTCGTGAAGATTAAATTATCTATTACTTTAGTTTTTGGCGTGATTTAACTCATTTTTAAGCACTGTCGTAAGCTTCTGCCCACATAAGCAGAGAAGTTTTTTTAACCTGGCTGCTAGTCAACTTCTGCGGATTGTTACTCGGGGTGGACAGCGAGGGATACGGAAAAGCAATAAACACATGATCAGTACCATGCTATCCTGATTACAAAAACGGAAGATAAATCTTTTTATCCGGGTGTACCCATTTACATAAGCACACACAATATATATATATATATATATATATATATATATATATATATATATATATATATTATATATATATAAATATATATAAACATATATATATGTATATATATATATATACATTAGATATATATAAATTATATATATGTGTATATATATGTATATATATATATATATTATATATAAATTATATTATATATATATATATATATATATATATATATATATATATATATATATATATATATATATATATATATATATATATATATATATATACATATATAATTTATATATACCTAATGTGTGTACGTGTATATATACATATATATACATATACATATATGTAAGTATGTATATATACACGTATCTTTGTATAAATCTGTGTCTGTATACACCACAAATACTTTAATCATATAAAGCGGAGTTTATTTATCTCTCTCTCTCTCTCTCTCTCTCTCTCTCTCTCTCTCTCTCTCTCTCTCTCTCTCTCTCTCTCTTATACAAATGAGAACTGACACCAACCGGATTCTGCTAGATTTGAAACAGGCCCCTTAATCTTTCAGGACCGATCAACCGGCTATTTTCTCCGAGTCAGCTGCCTCACTACTGATTTGCCCTTTAATTACAGTACATCTCTAGTATACTTATTCACCATATTATACTATTCTGATTTCTAATTAACTTTTTTTTTGTCCCCCTATTTCAGCCTATATTTCTGGATTTTTACTAATACTTCTACAAGACAACTGTATTTATTTCATATGACCTATTCCAGGATATGAGTTTTTATATGGCATTTTATGTGTACGCCATTTTTACGCCGTAATTTTCAATTGCATGTCAACATTTCATTTAATTTTCGTCAGTTATTCCAGACTGTCTTTTATCCATTGTGTTTTCCCCCTAATGTCAGTCAGTCTACACTAATTCTGTTTAATTCTACCTCACCTCCTTCTCTGAATCGCGAATACACTTCTCAAATACTCCGGCATGTTTCTGTTCCTCGCTCTATACAAGTGTGCCCGAATATTCCTTTTCTTCAACCAATTACTCATTTCATTTCAGTGTTATCTCGCCTACAGAATTTCTCTAAACTTTTAACTTCCATTTGATATATATACAGTATAAATATATATATATATATATATATATATATATATATATATATATATATATATATATATATATATATATATATATATATATATATATATATATATATATGTATGTATATATATATATATACATACACACATATATATATATACATAATATATTACTCATTTGTATTTCAGTAGTTATTTTCGAGTTCAATGTTTTTTTATTCATAATATTTCTTTAAAACAATATATTAACACACTGGGTACCATGGGTTTCCTTATTAATCCCGTCAATCAAACCCAATTCTGAATAAATCTGAATATCTTTTATTAATAAATACAAAATCTACTATTACTAACATTTATTTTTCGACACTTTTCAAACACACTAATTAACATTACAATCAAACCTTCAACCTTCGCAATCAAACCTTTCGAATCGCTCATCTCCACAATCAGACTTTTGCAATCATCTTTATTGATCAGATATTTGTAATCTCGTTTTAACCACTCATTCTTTAATCAATCTCATGACAGTCATTCTGAAGACTCTTGCAACCAGATTTCTGAAAAATCCCGCAAATCATTTTTAGTTAATTTCCAAATATTAGAATGGCCGACCGATCATAGCAAAATGGTAATCTAAAAAAATCGCAAACAAGTTCCGATTAAATATTACATCATTCATAGCATTTACACTTTAAATGACTGCCAAATCAAGTATTAAAATTTACCGTAGGTTACAATGGTTTTTTTAAACTTTTTAAATATTTACATACGGGATGAAAACTAATCCTAACTTAAGTTAAATGCACCAAAGGTCAAGTCTTGGGTGCGCTAACTATTTAACCTTATTTAAGAACTTACATCTAAATTGACATCGAATCCTAACTCATCTCCCGACATCAATTTCATGAAAACAATAAACTTTACAACGACAATATCGATTTATGGGATTTCGCCGAACACACACACACGCACACACACGAAAGCCATTAAAAGGGGAAGATGGGAAAGTGGGAGGGGATACAACACCTCCCCTCCCCCTACCACCCCCCTTAATACCCTCTCATCTGTACCCTTACCCTACCCACGCTCGTGCCATGCAATGGATGACGCAATAAAGTGCCACACAATGCATGCCAAGCGTCGCACACAATTCCACCTCGACGAAAAGAATGGCCAGAGAGATTTCTTTATTGTCGCTTGTCCACGCGTTGGGGGGGGTGGAATGAGGGAGGGGGCCTGGAATTGCTGTCAGGAAGTATCTATACCATTCCCGAAGAGAGAGAGAGAGAGAGAGAGAGAGAGAGAGAGAGAGAGAGAGAGAGAGAGAGAGAGAGAGAGAATGAAATGACGGGTGAAAATGAGAGAGCAAAAGATAAAAGTGAGATCTTGAAATAGAGGGAGAGAGTAACAAATAGCGTGTATGAGTGACAATTTTGACAGTGAGGGAGAACATTAAAGAAAGACTAAGAACATGACAGAGGGTACTTGTGCGTGAGCGTGATACAGAGAGAGAGAGAGAGAGAGAGAGAGAGAGAGAGAGAGAGAGAGAGAGAGAGAGAGACTCCTCTTGCAATAAGGGATATTTGTCATTTCCTGATGTAACGCCACAGCTTCTCCTCCCCACAAGACTCATCTTCCCCGGCGTCCGCCGCTCTCTCGCTGATTGACGCTCGAATCTGTGAGCATTATTATGGAAATCTCATCGCCTTCTGTTCCCCTTATCCGCCCACAATAAATGCTCCTCATTCTCTGTCATGCCCTCCCCCTACTACACAAACACCATTCTTCCTCATTCTTGCCCATACAGAAACATATCGCAGCCTCGCGGGCTCCCAAAACGCACTACACCACGCCCACATAACGCCCTCCCCCCCAAACCTATCCCCTTCGCATATAGCATCATGCCTCCTCATCCTACTCTAGCGGAACCACAATAAAACCTTATGAACAAGCGTACAGAAATCCTGCAACTTTCTATGGCACTCACTTTTTCTGACATATGTTTCTATACACAATAATGGTTTCCATCTCGTATATCACAAACACCACACAAATGCCATCACATAAACATTCACATAATGCACTCTGATAAACGAACAAGTCACTTGTCACTGCTGCAGCCACAACACTGGAAAACACAGAAAAGCCACTACATAGGCTCTCACCATTCTATAAATCTCTTATACACTAGACATTCGCACTCTTCGGTAATCTAGCACCTTCCCTTTCTTAAACACAAAGGCCAACACACTAAAACGATTCTCATTCACCACGCCATCACAGCGCATCCCAACCTTTGCAAACATAAAAACATTCGTGTAAACACCCAACACATCCCCATCACAAGAGCAATCACCTCTTTTTCAACTACAAACACCTCATCCGATTCTCTAATACAAACCAATAATCTTCCGGCCCTTCTCCTTCAAGCACAAGTGAAGCACAAAAAAAAAAAACCATATACCACACTCTCCACAAACCCTCAAGTCTCAAACACAAAAGCCTATGCGCAAACACACACAAAGTAACACGTTTTCAAAAACAAGAACAAAGACCTTTCATCGTTGCATATAGAATTTTTTCACACAAATACGCACAGTCACATATTTACAATCACGGTCTCGTAAATAATACAATCACAATAAACTTGCTTTTCAAACACAAAAACCTCATAGAACCAACCGAACACTCTCACCTTTCTTTTCAGTCACAAGCGCCTAAATACACAATCGCCTGCATGCTATCTCGCAAACTCCTACACACAATCACCGGCAACCCCTTCCCCCTCTCTCCCTACCCACACACCCACACACACAATCCCTCCGCCTTTCAAACCTAAGGCCAAAACATTATCGTAATATCTCCGACGCTCATTCCAACGACCAAGTTTCCACTGACACCTCATTTATTTTAGCTGCTCCATTTTAAAAGCGGCCGCGTCCCACTTTCCATCCTAGGTAAAAGGAGGTGGGTTGGGGGCGGGAGGTCCACCCAAAAATAGACCTTCGTATAAAATGAGGATGGAAAACGTAATTAAAAAGAGAAAGACTGAAGATGTCCCATTAGGGAAGAAAGTCGGGGACCCTCAAATTTAGTCTCCTTTACACTTTTCATCCTACGGCTTCAGTAATTACTTTTTTTTTTTAGAAAAAAAATGGGTGCTTGACCTCGTACTAAACGATAGACCTGGCCCCTCAAGGAAGGTAGGTCATTAAAAGTTAGGGAAAACAGAAGCAGGAGGAGAATTCTATAACGTGCAAAAGGAGAGAGGAACCTCTCAGTACCATGAAACAAAGTTCATTTACTTCTCCGGAGTAGCTCCAGCATATTCAAACGACCTCAATCTGTCATAATAACTGGAAGATTACCTTAACCTCGAGTGGAGATTTGCACTGTGAGTGTCATGGAAATTTTAAAAACCTGACTAATTATATCTAATGTCAAATTTTTTTTTCAATGGCTTCTGGACACCACTGTGAGCCATTGTCGCTCAGAATTATTTCCTCAGGACTGGAGCGAGTGTTTTTCCAAAGCAGTAGCCCTGCCCCTCCACTCAAACCCCCTTCCTTTATCCATGCTTGGACCTCCTAAGAGGAGTAAAGCAACACACTCCTACCTTTCCTCGCAAAGGAAGAGCAATCGACAAGGACTAATGGCAGTTTTAGTTTTTGTAAAAGAAAACTATCGAGATGGCTTTGTCTGTCCGTCCGCCCTCAGATCTTAAAAACTACTGAGGCTTGAGGGCTGCGCTAAACTGCAGCCCTCTAGCCTCAGTAGTTATTTTATTTTATTTAAGGCTAAAGTTAGCAATAATCGTGCATCGGGCAACGGTATAGGACAGGCCACCACCGGCCCGTCGTTAAAGTTTCATGGGCCTCGGCTAATATAGCATTATTCCGAGACCACCGAAAGATAGATGTACTTTCGGTGGCCTTGATCATACGATGTACAGAAAACTCGATTGGGCCGCAGAAACTTCGGTGCATTTTTTATTTGTTCTGTCTCCGCCCTCAGATCTTAAAAACTACTGAGGCTAGAGGGCTGCAAATTGGTATGTTGATCATCCACTCTCAAATCATCAAACATACCAAATTGCAGACTTCTAGGCTCAGTAGTTTTTATTTTTATTTAAGGTTAAAGTTAGCCAAGGATCGTACGTCTGGCACCGCAACAACACAGGCCACCACGGCCGGCTGACAGTTTCATGTAGCATCATACGCTGTACAGAAAACTCGATTGCGGCGAAGTAACTTTGGTGCTTATTTTTTTTTTTTAACTGGGGCATGCTCGAACCGACGTCGTTCGGGAACGGGAGTTCACCATGCTACCAACCCTGCCACGTGAGCCATTCCACTAAGAATCCCTTCCTCCTTTTCAATCTAGAGGCTCCAAACTTCCCCCCGCCCAACGCCACATATCCCCCCAACAGCCTCCCAGAAATGGTGAGAGAACATTTCTCCTTCCAAAGAGGTAAAGATTACACCTTCATCACGGATCTTAATCCGGTTCTCTGGACGAAAACCCCAGAAGATCGAGGTTCTTCCAAAGAGCTAAGTCTCCCATTTTCCTTTGGGAGGCTTTGGGATCTTTCCACGTCTATTTACGACGAAATAAAGAGAGTTAGCAGTTACCACAATTTGTCTGATCACTCATTCTTATCTTGATTGAACGTTCGATGTTGTGAGCGGCGTCTTTCCCCTTTTTAGACATCAAATTATTGGTCAAATATCTTTTTTTGGTTTTTGCTTCATTTTTTATATGCTTTTCTTCTTTGACCTTCCCGGTGTTTTAGATCCCAATAAAGGCACACAATAATAATAATAATAATAATAATAATAATAATAATAATAATAATAATAATAATAATAATGAAACAAAGAACCCTGACAGACTCTGTATTCCAAATATTTTTTTTTCAAATAAGACAACAATGTTTCTAATTTAATTTAGGAAAGGGTATTCAACAATTTTTATGCCTAAATAAATTTAGCCTAACTTATTGTTCACTGCTTGGCAAGCTTAAGACCATAAGTCTCTCTCTTTTATAAAGTATGTGTGTATGTGTGTATATATATATATATATATATATATATATATATATATATATATATATATATATATAAATATATATAATATATATATATATATATATATATATATATATATATATATATATATATAGGTATATATATATATATATGTATAAACGTATATTATATATATACTGTACATGTATATAGACGTGTATACATATATATGGATATTATATGTATATATATATATATACATACATACATACATACATACATACATACATACATATATATATATACATACATACACAGACGGCCACATCAGGGACTGCTACAGGAACTTGCCTACATGGCAGATGTTTCTACGCGACTAAATCATAGGTTTCGTCTGACCGGTAGCAACACTTCCTGTGGTCAATCCAGGACCTATTTGGAACGCCCGAAACTCACGCATTCTCTCTGAATTTTTGGTTCTCACTGTAATCCACGGCCGCTCCCACCAGCCTCCTACGGCATATGGTAAGTTCAGGTCATGTTTTGGTGATTACTAATTTCAACCAAACGTAATGAGGCATGACCACCATCAATTCTGCTGAAGTTATTTAAATGAAGTTAAGTATTGTCGAATTGAAACAATCAATCATACGTTGCCACTTAAAAAAACAAACTTATCCGCATTCTTGCAAATAATGAAGTACGGAAAAAGAAACCGTGATTTAAGAACTCTGTGTAAATTGGAATTGATAAAAATGAAACGTTTTCAAGAGAACTATGTTTCAGAAGAAATGCATAAAATATTCCACAAAAAATGCCGTGACACCAAAGCATTCCTGAAAACATGATTTATGGAAAACCTCCTGTTGGTAACTTTGATGTAAAGGTTAAGAAAATATTTGAAATATCACAATATATGTTTATGAACTTAAGTATTGATATATCCGATATAATTTAAGTTATTTCACGATTAAACACACAAAGCAAGCCCCGAAAAGCTTACAGGAACGTACCTAAATTGAAGACAAGTATGTTTTATGGCAAAAAAAACATACATAGAATTTAACAATGCATTCTACATAAAACTTTTTCTTAATCATGTGTGTCAAATAAATCAGTTCACGAAAACACACACACATACACACAATATAATATATATATATATATATATATATATATATATATATATATATATATATATATATATATATATATATATATATATATATATATATATATATATACTGTATTTATATACATATATATACACAGTATATATATATATATATATATATATATATATATATATATATACAAGCAGTATTACTCAGAAAGTGACATACTGGTCGGAAAAACGCTAAGGACAAATATAAAAATGTTGCTATTCCGTGAAACTGAACATTTTACGTACAATTACAAAAACACTGCAACATCAAACAATATAAAACCGCCATAATGCTCCATAAAATTGAGCGGGTGCGCAAAACTGCGACAACACTTGCAAAAAAATTCTATGCAATAACAACAAATATAAAAACGTAAAAACTTTTGAAAAGTGATTTTTATATAAAGATTGTCAAAATATGAATGTTTTCATTGTTTTTACGATATTTTATAGTATCACTTATTCATATACAAAATTTAACTTATTATTAATAACGCCACGGGACGTGAAGCCACCAGAGGGTGCAAAAATAAAAATACAAGTGAGGAATAAGAGAAACCGGGTCGCATTTGTCATGCATGCGCGAATAAATGTATGAATGCATAAACGCATGTATGTTTATACAATGTAATATCCTGATGTCTGTTGAAGTATACATGTATGTATTGTGCATATATGTGTGTATATATATACATATATATATATACATACATGTATACTTCAACAGATATCAGGATATTACATTGTACAAACATACATGCGTTTATGCATTCATACATTTATTCGCGCATGCATGACAAATGCGACCCGGTTTCCCTTATTCCTCACTTGTATTTTTATTTTTGCACTCTCTGGTGGCTTCACCTCCAGTGGCGTTATTAATAATAAGTTAAATTTTATATATGAATAAGTGATACTATAAAATATCGTAAAAATAATGAAAACATTTTTTTTATTGAACAAAACCTGAGACGAATATATTTTTAACAATAACCCCCCAAAAATAAATATCAGCAACTTAATAACAAGACTGTCAACAGCGCCACCCGAAAATTATCAACGATTGCAAAATAAAAAAAAAAAAAAAGACGAAACTGGCTAAAAGGCACATATAAAATGACACGCTTAACGTCGAACCTCAATCTCAGACTCTCTCGGCTTAATTTCCTTTCTGATTAAGAGTCAAAATCGGTGCAGTTCCTTAATTTCCGGAAGATTCAATTCCCATTCCATAGCCGAATTCCCAGCATTTCATATCTTATCTTCCTAACGGCAAAGTTCGCCCGCCATTGGCTGAAGCAATTTCGTATAGGTACTGTCCTTATCTCGCACGTGATAAGACTCTTCGTCTATTTCTGCCTTTTTTTATAATTATTCACCGTTGTCTACTATCTATTCGCACTTCCTTTCATGCGAGTATTATATGTGTGCCTATATTTATCCAATACTGTACATTCGTTCCTATATTCGTACTTCCTTTCGCGTATGTCTAACGAGAGAGAGAGAGAGAGAGAGAGAGAGAGAGAGAGAGAGAGAGAGAGAGAGAGAGAGAGAGAGAGAAACTTTTACGGTATCATCTTTTACAATCATCAAGAGTCGTTGTTTCCCCATTAATCTGTATTTCATTTAGTGGATGTTCATAGAGAGAGAGAGAGAGAGAGAGAGAGAGAGAGAGAACTAATGAACAGTTTTAACCTGGTTGGAGTGAAGTTTTTTTATCTCTCCCCCTTCATCCCAACAGGGAGCTACAACCTTCGACCAGAAACCAGCATCCAAATCCAGGCCTCATGTCTACATAGCATACTCGTCAAAGAGAGAAAGAATAACAGACAGGCAGACATTTATACGTATTTCTATCGTGGAATGGCCTCCCGTATACTACCGATACACTGCTGTTATTACCGTTTTCTTTATTAATGATACTGACCATACACTGCTACCAAACAAGCGTCCAAAGAAAAGACAATAATTTGAGGGGTGACGATTTATCACACTATTAGAAACCTCGTCCAGTGAATATCCTTCATCTGCCAATGGGTATCGACGAAAAACAATTCTCTCTCTCTCTCTCTCTCTCTCTCTCTCTCTCTCTCTCTCTCTCTCTCTCTCTCTCTCTCTCACAAAATTAAGTGTGAATAAGGTACATGAAAGAGAAGAAAAAAATGATTATAATAAAATATGTGCTATTAAATGTATTGATTATTCATTATGCTTCAGTTAGCATATATTACTTATGATTAAATGCTTATTATAATACATACATATATGCATATAATAATTATTAATAAATAATAAATGTAACAGCACACATTTTATTATATTACTCTTATTTTTCTGAATTTTACAAACCTATTTTAATCTCCTTTTATACATGATGTGTGTGTGTGTGTGTGTGTGTGTGTGTGTGTGTGTGTGTGTGTGTGTGAAAACGCAGTGTTCGTTAACTATACAATTTGATTATTTCCATCATTTTGTAACTCAATCACTTTATTCGTTTATCCAATAAATCGTATTCCCTTTGATTCAAATAATTTTTCATTTATCATCATCATATTATTAAAATTTGTAGCAGTAGCATTAATCAAAAGGCTAAATAAATAACATAAAATAATCTGCTAACTTTGATATCCAGTGATCATCCTATATTTTATTCATTTATCAATTTGTTTATTCCTGTTGAGAGAGAGAGAGAGAGAGAGAGAGAGAGAGAGAGAGAGAGAGAGAGAGAGAGAGAGAGAGAGAGAGAGAGAGAGAGATTTTTTTACGAATACCCTTTGGCCGTTTAAGGATATTAACTAGGACAAATTTTCCAACAATATGATAAACCCTCTAGTCTCAAATGAGTTGGAATAAGAAGACAAAAAAAAGGAGGAGGAGGAGGAGGGGACAAAGGGCTAGAATGCAGGAAAACAAGACACAGAGACGAATAAGAGGCAAGAAAATTGAGATGACGGTAGGACGGACCAGAAAAAGGACGAAAAATAATAAGAGAAAGACTTCAAAGAGAAGAACGAGAAATTATACGGATACAAGGAAAGTATAATAAGAGAAAAGACGAATAAGAGAAATGAGAGATTTATGAGGACGAGAAAGGTGTGAAGGAAGAGAATCAGAGAGAGGAGGAGGAGGAGGAGGAGGAAAAGAAGAAAACCTCCAACCATTCTTTCTCGGCCTCAGAAATGCTGCCAATTACACGGCTCCTCAAAACTTGCAGATACGACATATTTCCTTTTTCCGTTGCCATGTCCCATGCAGCCGACGTCCCTCTTCCAGCTGCAGAGTGCTTTTCCTGCGTTAACGTCGCTCAGAGAGAGAGAGAGAGAGAGAGAGAGAGAGAGAGAGAGAGAGAGGAGGAATGGAAAATGCCAACATAGTGAACACAAACATATGATGTCAGCAAAATATGTAGCAGACGGAAAATACACAGAAAACACCCATTTGCAGGAGGAGGAGGAGGAGGAGGAGGAGGAGAGACAGAGAGAGAGAGAGAGAGAGAGAGAGTTTGTATCCTTTTTAAGCAAGTTAGAACTAGAGGGAGAAACAAACTTTCACGGTCTGATGCCAGCGACATTGAATTACAAAAACTAGAACCCAAAGGAGCAAGTTAATACTCCACTTGTTCTCTCTCTCTCTCTCTCTCTCTCTCTCTCTCTCTCTCT
>NC_089777.1:38351536-38364036 GCF_040412425.1 Macrobrachium rosenbergii
TCATACTTTTACCTAGCCCGCCCTCAAAAAAGACGAGCAAATGAGAGACAGTTCCACGAAGGAAGTGACACATCTGTCTCTCGATGGATAGCGAACTACCGAATACGGAAGTCAGCACACAAAATATACATTCACTAGAAAAAAAAACACCTCCAAGACTTTGCATTATCACTAAACAATCACCGAAATATAAGCTTGAAAAAAAGTAACTTCCAAATCGTTACAATGGTAGAAGGGAGAAACAAAGTCACCGGAAAAGATTTAAAAGGAACCGTTTCCAGTCATAACCTTTCTTGGCCTACAATGTTCACAGAGGTGAATTAATCTGTTTTCTGATTTAGTATGCGAGTCCACAAAAAACCCATACTGGCTGGGGTCGCCGCTGGAGTTTTTTCATCGTCATTATTATTTATGTCATTTTTTCTTTATCTCCCCTTCATAGATTATTCATTACATCTGAATTTCTTATTCCGTATTGGGCTGCTTTCCCTTTTGAGCTAACTGCGGTTGTAGCATTCTGCCTGTCCAAGTTTTTATTATTATTATTATTATTATTATTATTATTATTATTATTATTATTATTATTATTATTATTATTATTATTATTGAGTAGATGAAACCTATTCATATGGAACAAGCCCACAGGGGCAGTGACTTGAAATTCAAGCTTCAAAAGAATAGGGTGGTCATTAGAAAGGAGTAAGAGGAAGTAAAGTGAAATACAAAAAGCGTTTAAATTAGCAATTATTATCAAAAATAAAAACAAAGACTACAATCATAGAAGCGGTCAAGAGGAGTTGCATGAGAAAGCCATCTCTACCTCCACCAGCCAAGATATGACCACAACAATGGTTGCAAAACTCAAAAACTCGTCTTCTTGGGTGACTGACATTTAGTAAGCAAACCGACAGGTTTTGCTTGCCGTGCATTAAGCTCTAAGAAACGAAGAAGAGGAGGAGAAAGAAGATGGAGACAAAGAAGATGACGAAGAGGAGGAGGAAGTAAAGAGAGAGGATGAGGTCAATTTATATTGACCCACTAATGCTGGTAAAGTGTGTGTACATACATATATGTATATATTATATATCTATATATATTATATATATGTATAGATACAATCTAGAAAGTGCCATCTCCCCAAAATTTCGGAAAGTGTTTTGAAGTCAGGTAAGTAGCCCACGTGCCCTTTCTCCACTCTAGATGTGACCCGCTAAAGTCGACTAAATACTAAGAACTTAATTAACTGCATAAGTCTAAGGAATTTAATGTAATGAGGCTAAACCAGCAGCGTCTGGGTATCGCAACAGGCATAAATATATATATATATATATATATATATATATATATATATATATATATATATATATATATATATATATATCCACCCTAGCGCTTCAACCCTCAACAGAAGCCTAATTACTAGGTAACTAAATCACTGTTAAGGTCAACAAGGCATACTGGGTTTTATATGGAACGCTCCCATTTGTCCTTCCTCGTACCATTCAAGAATGGAACACAGGTCGGCCAGATGTGAGCAGGACGCATTACCACCAAACTATGAGGTGTGTGTGTGTGTGTGTGTGTGTGTGTGTGTGTGTGTGTGTGTGTGTGTGTGTGTGTGTGTGTGTGTGTGAGACAGAGACAAAGAGAGAACAAAACTGTTCTCGAGCGCGCGTTTGGCAGGCTACAGACGACTGGAGATAACGGCACAGGCGGTCAGAGAGTTTGGCCCTTTTCGCTTATGCCGAAAGCCGTGTTACGTCCATGAATACGCTATTGAGCAAAGAACGTTTGTCAACACTGTTACTAGTGTACCTTCACCTCCAATTGTGATGGTAACATAAGATAGAGTCGAGACACCAGGTTCCTGCCTTACCCCATGCCCGTTATGTACCTTTACGGAGTGGTGCCTCCGTTCTGCATAACTGTACAAATGGCTATGGAATGGACGCTGGCCCTCGGGCTGGACGACGGCACATTGGAAAAGGAAATTCATTGCCCACAGACTGTAGGGTTTACACATACAAAAAATATATGGATACGCAAGCTCCCACAGACTAGAATTTAATATTCAATATATGAATGAATAAATAATTAAATGACTAAAGAAGTAAATAAGTATATAAATAAATCGACCCATGAATCATCAGCTCCTTCCTTATATTCTCAAGGAGAGTATTTATTTCAGCTGAAAACATACTTCATACAAATCTAGATGCTTTGGCTTTGTAGAGAGCAAGATAATAATGATAATGAAAAAATCATTGGGTCCGTACCAAGAGAGGAGTCTTGCCGCTTGAAATGGTGAAATTTATGAGGACGACGATTAAAGAAGCTTAGTAACAGAAGGAATAAAAGAGTCACAGAACAGTGACATATATATATATATATATATATATATATATATATATATATATATATATATATATATATATATATATATATATATATATATATATATATATATATATATATATATATATATATAATATATATATATATATATATATATATATATGAATCTGTAGTATGCATATAATGATAAAGTCTCTAAGTAATTTAAAGTCCAAGTCTACCTACAATCTATTTACACCAGGTAGGCATGAGCACATATATGTATGAATGCATTACCGGATACATCTCGCTTGCAGCTTAAGGCAAAATCATTTCATCACGGAGGCACAGTGTATGTATAAATTCATGCACTCATTATGAATGAATGCATATACTGACGCATCTCAGTCGGTGCTCGTGGCGAAATCTTTCTTTTAAATGACCGGGTCACACAAGCTCGCTCTCTCTCTCTCTCTCTCTCTCTCTCTCTCTCTCTCTCTCTCTCTCTCTCTCTCTCTCTCTGGCACAACGAATCCATCCGGCGTTACTGCAGTTACAACTTCCCCTGTCTCCTCCCCTCTCCCTTAGTCAACACCCCGCCCCTCCCCCACCCCTCTCTCTCTCTCTCTCTCTCTCTCTCTCTCTCTCTCTCTCTCTCTCTCTCTCTCTCTCAACGCACACCTTGAGAAAACGAGGGGACGAGGCACTTCGGGACGGTCATCTTTAAAACTTCATTCCGACGAGGCCCTTCCCCGGCAACTTTTGCTTTCTGAAATTACGGCGAATTGCTCTCTCTCTCTCTCTCACTGTGGCAGGTGTTGGGGGTGAAAGGGCTCCCCTCCCGCATTCGCTGCCCTCCTGCTTTTGTATTTTGGGGACACCAGCTGGGAATGGACGATGGACGATCATCGAAGACAATTAGAGCAATATGGTTTGAGAACATTGTGATTATTTATATATATATATATATATATATATATATATATATATATATATATATATATATATATATATATATATATATAGACATATATATACATATATATATATATATATATATATATATATATATATATATATATATATATATATATATATATATATATATATATATATACATATGTGTGTGTATGTATCTAAGTATAAGAAAGAGAGAGAGAGAGAGAGAGAGAGAGAGAGAGAGAGAGAGAGAGAGAGAGAGAGAGAGAGAGAGAGAGAGAGAGAGAGAGCAGGAATGAAGTTAAAAGAAACGGCCAGTTTAGCAATTTGTGATTTAATGGCAAGATTTGCCGAGGCATTCCGTCTCACAGCCAGATTGGTAAAAGTACATAAATAAGGTTAAAAATATTAAAATACTGAAATAAATGACAGGGTTTATAGAAAAAGCTACTAGAGCCAAACTCTTAGGAGCTAAAAATCGAGTGACATGCTCTTTAAGGTGGACGGTAATATGAGCAGATTACTGAAAGGTTTTCACGATCAGTTCATAAAGGACAGCACTTACCACTTACACGTCAGATGTTTTCCTAGAAATACACGAAAACAATCTCTCTCTATGACCTATAATAATTTTTATTACTGAATAGCAAAATATCTAGGCTACAGAGCTTTGCAAACAGGTGGGGGGGGGTGATATTGTCAGCTGGGCGCCTGTAAGTACCAATAAAGTTGGATGACCCAGACCTACTTGGGTAAGAACTAGGTAACAGGAGGATGGAGATGAGTGGAGATTGGTGGACGTGAAAGCACAGGGAAGAGAGGAACGATGCAATTTCTCGGAGGCCCTTTGCGACGCACGGCGTGGAAGTCTATGATGAGGATGATGACCATCAAAAAAAGGGTGCCGGAAACTCACCTTGTTTTTAAAATAAAATTATATAAGCAGGTAGGTAGATTGTGTACCACTGGGGATCCAATGGTAGTAATTGTGGTTAATGCTTTAATGTGTTCTCTTGGGCAAAAAATGCTATAAAGTGTCTATCGTCCTCTTTCATCAACGTGTGGGCGACACTAGTGTTTTATTTACAGGCTACAGAAGCCCATTTGAACCACATTAGTAGCCTACGACACAATATACAGTTAATAATGGAGCTCGATAAAAATAACTTCCTTTTTTTAAAATATTCTGTTGAAAGGTAATTTAATAACAAATTTTATAGAAGCTCTTCTTTAATATCTAAATCAAGAATTATCTCCACACTATTGCACCGAGCTTATACATTATCCGCCAAGTGGCAAAACTTCCATAATGAATGATTTTAATACTGGTGCCCAAGAACCCAGTGACTACCCTTCCTCCATTATGGAATTATTAGGCAGCTGGTACCTTCAGTAAACAAGCACACCTCTTCCGCTGCTTTGTTTAAGATCTTAAATTGACGTTCTCTCTCTCGAAAACATGAACATGTCAATCTTAGCAACTAGGTACAGGTCTTTCTGCTTCAAAGGTTTTAATTTTTTTTTTTTTTTTTTTTAGAATTTTAATATCATGATTTTAAACTTTCGACAATTATGTTTAATTTATTATATATCTATTCCATATCTGTACATTTTCTACAGTTTAATAGCCCTGAAGATCAAACTGTAATGTCTCAAGAACCTGACCGCGAAATCAGAGAATGCTACACTGGCTTTTTTCCATTTCATTCGTCCTACATCTTCAGTGTTCCGGATGACCACATCTACCAGTATGTCTGTATGTTATAAATGTACATATTTATGTACGTATGTATGTATGTAGAGACAGACACACACACACACACGTGTGTATGTTAGAAATAATCAACACACAATCACGTGTAGAGCAGAAATAAATTTCTGACTCACATCAGGATCATATGTGTGTGTGTGTATGTATATATATATATATATATATATATATATATATATATATATATATATATATATATATATATATATATATATATATACTGTATATATATCTATCTATCTATCTGTAGTCCTGAGTTCTTGTCTTCCATGGTTCGAGCCCACGAGACGACCAACTTATTATCAACTAAAAATTCCCCTTCGGATAACATATATGAAAATATATTATTTCCCAGGTTGATTGAACTAGATATTAAAGGACATTTGTAGCTTAATGCTTTTACATAGACATATATATATATATATATATATATATATATATATATATATATATATATATATATATATATATATATATAATAAATCTTTATATATATAAATTTATATATATATATTTATATATATATATATATATATATATATATATATATATATATATATATATATATATATATATATACTGTATATATATGGGCTATATAGCTTACTATTGGTTTTGCACAAGAATTCTTCTCCTCTCTTGGTTCTGTTTTATTTTCCTCAAACTTTGTATTTAACTGTGGCAAACTTACTGAAATAATGACCTTTAAGCTTTGTTCCACATGAATGCGCGCACATTATGAATAACAAAGCATGTTTTTGTAAAACACAGCATTCGGGATAAATACAAATCTGGTATAAAAAAATGCCTTCTAATACCTAAATTTACTTTGTGATACGGCAACGGTGGAAGGTTTGGAGGAGGGAGGGGAGGCTGATAGAAAAGAGTAAGAGGAATAAAGGTTTAAAGGAGGAGGAGGAGGAGGAGGGGAGGAGGAGGAGGAGTAAAAGAATGATTGGGAGTGCAAGGGGTAGGGGGATAGGGAGCCTAGGAAAGATCACCACCTAAGATCATTGGAACACCTGCTTGCAAAAAGGTGGGCGGGGTCGATGCATTACAACTTGCAAAGTCATAGTTCTTAGGATACGTTGTATTGCACACAGTGTGTTGCTGTTGCTTAAATAAATAAATAATCACTATCCCTTTCGGTCATTATCTCATGAACGAAATTATAAAGTAGAAAGTATCCACCTTTATAAATATATGACTGTCTATACATACATATATATATATATATATATATATATATATATATATATATATATATATATATATATATATATATATATATATATATATATATATATATATATATATATATATATATATATATATATATATATATATATATATATATATATATATATATATATATATATATATATATATATATATATATATATATATATATATATATAGCACCCTGCTGCATGTTCAAAGGGCCTCCTGATCATTTTGAAAATATGTGAAAATAAGAATTTGGGGGCACAATAACTCCAATCACACAGGCTTTTCAGAGACAACAGTCAGCGCCAAAAGAAAAAGACACTAAAACAAGCACAAGAATATGTTCCAGTGCCGAATACAGAGATATCCTGGTGCATGTTCTTAAACCCATCCCCTGCCCCCACAACAACTACCCGTCCTACGCAAGACAGTAGTGCAAGTAAAAAAATGGTAAACTTTACAAGATTTAATCCTGGAGTGCGCATCCGTTTTATTTTTTATTATTTTTTTTACTACTAGCGTAAGGCGACGCCATGCTTGTTACTCAGCAAGAGATACAATATGCTACACAATAAATTTACCCTCGGATCATTACTCTTTTATTATTAATTTGCTTTTGTGCGGAAAAAAGAACAACCACAAGAGGCCCACGTATATTACTACGCTAGGTATACCGTCCTTGAAACCATTCCAACTGCCGCACAAGCACGTTTATTATTATTATCAATATTATTATTATTATTATTATTATTATTATTATTATTTTATTATTATTGGCCTTTCACTCTTTCTTACACCGGGTGGCTCTAGCCTGTGTTACCCTTCTGGTTGTTCTCAGCAAGACTTTTAGGATGAGGATGCTAGCCCCATACCTTCCACGAATACGACTTGACACCGCCGACTAATCTCCAGCTACCTAGGTCACGGCTCTTTTCCCCTCACCCGTGGAATCGATCTCGAGATCTTTCGCTGATGAGGTCGCAATTCCTACACGCCCACTGACAAAAAAGCAAGCCTAAGGAGGTCTTAAAAATAAAAAGACGAAGTGAAAACTAAAAAACACAAAACAACATACACAGCAGTTACTGCGCATGCTCATCTCTCGGTCTGATGACGTTACCCAATCATCGTAGGAAACGCCTCTGACCAGGTGCAGGAGAGACTCCTTAAATCTCTCTCTCTCTCGCACTCTCTCTTTCGTTGTTTACAAATATTATCTGCGACGTAATACGTCGTATGACGCAAATCCATCTGACACAGTTCCACACTCTCTCTCTCAAAAGGTAAAAGTGATAACTGTGTACACAGTAAAATTAGAAACGATATGCAATGCATTTTTACCACATATATTACACATATACAGTATGCGTGCGCTAGAGTACGTCTCTGTATGTGTATGCATCTACGTAGCTATCTATCTATCTATCTATACATACATACATATATATATATATATATATATATATATGTGTGTGTGTATATATATATATATATATATATATATATATATATATATATATAGTTCCGTACTCATGTGTACATAAAAGAAATCCAGCAATATAAAGTGTATATAAAAGTATTAAAAATTGAGCTTCCGCTAGCGAAGAGTCGCTTATTAAGACAAGCTTTCCCTACGCATCTTAAATTATTGTAGAATTTCCCTTACACATACACACATTATATACTACTGTATATATACATATATATACATATATATATACATATATAAATATATATATATATATATATACACATATACATAGAAATGAACACAATATATAATGCTAAGCGACTGATGAGCAGATAGTGTGAAATGAGACCATACGAGAAATTACAGAAGTTTCGTGAAGAGATGATGGTGAAAGTGAGATGGATATATGGCTTGGACATATTCTTCACACAACCACGTGGAGAATGGCACGTCACAATGTCAGCTGGGCTCCTGTGAGCACCAAAAGAGTGAGAATGCCCAGACTAACTTGGATGAGAAATAAGAGAAGGGAAGCTAAAGAGGAGTGGAAATTTGTGGAAGATAAATCACAGGAGACATAAGTAGAGAAATTACACAGAGGCCCTAAAGATATATATATATATATATATATATATATATATATATATATATATATATATATATATATATATATATATATATATATATATATATAAAGTATATATATATATATAATTACATATATATATAAATAATATATATATATAATATATATACATTACGTATATATATAAATAATATAATATATATATATATATATATATATATATATATATATATATATATATATATATATATATATATATATATATATATATATAAGGCGCGTCCATGTAGTCAGAGTTATCTTCCGTAGTTCGAGCCCACGTGGAGACGAACTTATTCTCAACTAAAAGTTCCCCTTCGGATAACATATATATATATGAAAATATATCCGAGGTAGAGCAAATTGGATATATATATATATAGTCTACAAAATTATCAAAGACGTTTGCGTACCAAGATAAATTAAAGAAAAGAAAGCCAGGATTTAACAGGCTACCATAATTACAAAATCTGAATACATAACAGTTCAAGTACTAACGCATCCCAGACATGACACACATGAAACTGCCATGTATGAGGAAATATCAACTTACGAGAAATTGACATATATAGTATGCGTGCCGGCAGGCACATAAGACTCCCATCTGTGAAGGAATTATGACAAAAGAAATCAGGCAAAACAAAGACTGCGGTGGTACCCAAGGGCCAATGACCATTTGGGCATAGAAGCCGTACAAAGAGAAATAAACTTTCTTATCTTGCATATCATCCACAAATTAAACTTCGGTAGCAAACGAGTACTACCAGACTACTCTTCCCAACACCCACGCACGCCCAACCACAATAAAATTATGAACAAAAACAAACAGGGAAAAAGAAATGAAAAATAAATACCAGAGGGTCGAAAACTAGACACCTGTGGCGAGAAATAAAGCAGCAAATTGGATTTGGCCCCTGTTTGACTTTTACAAAGAATATTGGGGTCTCTCTCTCTCTCTCTCTGTCTATCCCGTGGAAAGCCTGCTGGTGGTGGCTGAGGAGGTTCTCTGGAAGGTAATCCGGTTAGTTTTCCAATTATTCTCTCTTGCTGACAGGTCCCAGTACAAAGCCAGCAATTAGATGGACTTCTAGCCTGGACCCTGGATTTCACCATGGGACTTGGCCCTCGAACTTGTTCTCGCACTTAGCCCTCGGAAATCGCTCTTGTATCTTAGCTTTCCACTTCATCCCTGGATTTCGAACTGGTTCTTCGCTCTAAGATCTGAACTTAGCCCTCAGACAGCGCTCGGACTTCGTCATAGGATTTTACTCATGATCTTCATCCTAAGACTTCAAACTTGGGTCTTGCACTCCGGACTTTGCTCTCATAATTTATCCTTTACAGTGGGATTTCAACAACCGCCATCTGCCCTAAAGTAGGATTTGGTTCTTAAGACTTCATGTCAAACTGAGCCCTGTGACTTTGCCTTCGAAACTGTTCCTGGACTTCATTCATAACCGGACTACATATTAGGGCACAAGCCTCTTGCCATTGTCGTTTAAAGGACCATCACCAGCATAAACAAACAAACTGGATGAGCAAGACGTACTGACTCCAAACTAAAATCTAGAATATTGCTTTGCTACGTTATGGAAAATATCATTAAAATAAAGCCCAGAAAGATTAGCTCAGAAAATATAACAGAATCATACACTTTCCGCTTTCAGCGAAAGTGCTCATTATTATTATTTTATTACTATCATTATTATTTAATATATATGAAAGGCAAAGTTTCTAAACACAAAAATAGTACAGTCCCAATAAAAGATACCAACACAAAAATAAATTGCAAAACATCTTAAGATATAACATCATAACGCTCTAACTGGAGATGAACTAAACTCACCGAAAACAGGAGAGCAGACGTGACAAGCCCAAACAACTTAATTTAATCGAATAATAGAATTATCTTGCCATCATAAGGGATAATATAATAAAAGCCCCCTAAAAATGTTTCTATCAAACAAACAGTCCCCATTGGCTGACTGGCTTTTTTTCGGGCCTTTAACACAATCGAAATTATTTTCTACAACAGATTTTTCTCCACTCCCCGCCTCTCGGACAACCACCCCCACCACAAAAAAAATCCTAGGTAAAGTCATAATCGATTGATATTTTTTTAGGGGAGGATGATTTTTTTTTCTTTGAAAACTGATCTTATTTTCTCCCGTAGATATTGTTTATAGCCATCCACCCACCCGCAAAAACGTCTATAGGACAAACGCCCCTTATCCGCTGACTTTTATCCGCACCTTTAACACAACTGGACTTTTTTTCTTCTCTAAAACTAAAAAAACAAGAAAAAAGGTCCCCTAACACAAACACTCCCCATCGACAGACTTTACTTTTCGCACCTTCAACAGAATCGAAACTATTTTCTTCGACAGATAATTTTTTTCTGCAGACCGTCAACAAATGGAACTTATTTTCTCCCAGAAGTTGCTCAAATGCGGCGGAACAGAAGAGAAAAATTCAATTTCCAACTTTGGCTCAACAATACAAAAGCGCCTTCGGCGGTGCCTGTCTCCTACGCCAGAGGGCGTTCATTCAGCTCGCCTCTTTCTGTGGGGCCTGATGAGGAAAAGGTGGTTTCCAATTATCAGCAGACAAAATGAGACCACCCGAAAGGCTTCGAACCGAAAATGTGGTTCTTCCGAAGTGGTATCGAACTCAAAATGGAATTCTTGCCAAGCGGTTTCAAACTAGGGGTAGTTTGAAAGTGGTATCGAAATGAAACGAGTAAAAAATGCGCCGAAGTTTCTTGGGAACAATCGAGTTTTCTGTACAGCGTATAATGCTGTATGAAACTTTCAACCATGGCCCATGAAACTCTTAGCTGTGACCCATGAAACTCCAGCCACGGTCCGGTGGTGGCCTCAGCCACGGCCCATGAAACTCTTACCGCGGCCAATGAAACTCAGCTACGGTCCGGTGGTGGCCTGTGTTGTTGGCACGTATAGCGGTGCCAGCAGTACAGTTATGACTAACTTTAACCTTAAATAATGTAAAAACTACTGAGGCTACAATTCGTTATGTTTGATGATTGGAGGGTGGATGATCAACAGCAATTTGCAGCCCTCTAGCCTCAGTAGTTTTTAAGATCTGAGGGCGGACAGAAAAAGTGCAGACGGATAGACAATGTCGTCACAATAGTTTTCTTTTACAGAAAACTAAAAAGGTCGGTCCTCATGCGGTTTCCAACTGAAAATTTGATTCTTCCCAAGAGGTTTCGAAATGCAAATGTGGTTCTTCCCCAGCGGTTTCGAACTGAGGGTGGTTTAACAACGGTTCCCAAATTCAAACGCACTGGTTCCTAAGCGGTTTTGAACTGAAGACGTGGTTGTTGAAAAAGTTCTCAAGCGGTTTCGAACTGAAAATGTGGCCTTTACCATTCAGCTTCGAGCTGGATTGTAGTTGTCAAAATGAAAATGTGCTTATTTTCCATGTAGTTCTGATCTGAAACTATGGGTTCTTAGAAAGTTTTGAACTGAAAATGGGGTTCTTGAAAACATGAAAAATTCTGATACGACTTCGAACTGAAAGTGTTAGTTCCAAGGTGATTTCGAACTTTAAATGTGGCTAATCTCAGTTTTCAAGTGTCTTCGAACGACAACGGTGTGGCAGTTTGAAAAAAAAATTAAATATGATAAACTTCGACAGAATGGATTAGTTGGTTGGTTGACTTGTTTATGTCATCTGGCGTTGTGAAAACAATGGTCATCGTCGTTGGAAATGTTACAGTTTGCAATTAGTTTTAATCGGGAGGAAAAAATCTTTTACTCACTAGAAAATCTTAAAAACTTACCTCGCACAATAACAGACCAAAAATTCTATAATTGGCCCATAAATAATCGAACGGAACGGGACAGTAAATGGGATACTGAGCTGACATAATAGAAATTCTAATAGCGCTGTCAACTTCATAAAGATCGGGTGGAAATCAAATTATCTAGTGAAAAAAGAGAAGTTCTGATAAGATTCCGATTCCGTGACAGTTTCAAGGAGATTTCGAACTGTATATGAGGCAAATCCCATGTTAGGTCAAACTGAAAATAATGTACTGAAAACTGATTCTCAAGCGGTTTCGAATGACAGGATTGAAAAATACCAAATAATAGCTATTATAATTTCAA
>NC_089777.1:38369036-38399036 GCF_040412425.1 Macrobrachium rosenbergii
ATTCAAGACTTGCCGTAATCCAGCCCGGGGCCGGGGTCTCACTACTAGCCCCAACATAAGTAAACAGAATGAAGGTACCTCAGTATTAGCTTTGGAACATTACGTAAATTCCATAGAATCGGAACTTGCTGTGTCGACACCACTCCCACCCTCCCCCGCTCTAGTTATTACCTTCATATTTCACGGTATGAGTACACTAAAATACTATTTACATTCTATAACGTGAGGTTGAACGTGTTCTTGCACGTGCGGCAAAACATCAGGACACAAGTATCTTCAATATAAAAAAACACACACACACACAAACAAATTATGCAAGTTTATTGTAAAGTCTAGTGGTATTTTACATACATAAGTAAAAATAGACATTACATTATTGGAGTAAAGTTTTCCGGCAAAAACCTTAAAGGTTCCAACAAATGAGCTCCCATGACATTGGTCTACATATTGACAGGCACGAAAAGGCTGATACCTTGTGTACAATCCAATAGCGCTTAATCCCACTCAAACTTGTAATGAGGTGAGGAAAGCCGTCGGCATCCCACTCAAGTCCGCACCTAATACCCCTTATACACATACAGTACATGTTGATTGTGGGCGCACAGAGAGAGAGAGAGAGAGAGAGAGAGAGAGAGAGAGAGAGAGAGAGAGAGAGAGAGAGAGAGAGAGAGAGATTTTAATTTTCCCACCTAGTGTACGGTTTGATCAGGGAAATGATTTTCTAACTTTTATAGCTTAACTATAAAGTTCAGATTTACAAAAATTATGAGTGGGAAAGCTAGAGACTCAGATTCATTATACACACACACACACACACACACACACACACACATACACACACACACACATATATATATATATATATATATATATATATATATATATATATATATATATATATATATATATATATATATATATATATATATAGAGCCTCGATGGCTTGGTTGGTAGAGTGGCAACCACAGACTTCATAGAAGCCTGTGGCGAGTGTTCAATCCCCGCAGCCGACCAGTCAGAGGCGGAAACTTTGCTATCCGTGTAGACATCCCGGGATTACATATGTAATCAACGGATAGGTTTGCTGAAAGCAAATGGATGTTACAGACTAATACACACATAAACAAAGCCACTCCAACATCTTCTAAAAACATAACAGACAACTCACACGTCTCGAACTGTCGGACTACTCGCCCAGTTCTCCTCGTGCTGCTGGGAGAAAGGGAGCGGGGGTTTCGGTAATACATGTACACGTTCGGTACCGGGGTCTAAGCGATGTCAGGCAGGGCAGCCGGTCGAGGTTACAGCCTACCCCACCACCAAATCAAAGTCCTTCAAAGAAGGCACCGTGCTTACCCCATATAAAAATGGGTATAAAAGCACGTTAAAAAGAAGAAGATATATATATATATATATATATATATATATATATATATATATATATATATATATATATATATACTATATATATATATATACTAGCTGACCAACCCGAACTGCCCAGGAAAACTCTGAATGACAACTGATAAACTCTCTCTCTCTCTCTCTCTCTCTCTCTCTCTCTCTCTCTCTCTCTCTCTCTCTCTCTCACTTTTTCCCTCTTTCTCCTCGCTAACACCCCCTCTACTCTCTCTCACTCTCTTTTACCTGTTAAGATAGTTACTTCAATTACATTACCCAACATTTTTGATATTTTATATTTCACCCCTTCTCACTCACCATTCCTACCAGGGCTGAACGTGGACATTAAGGGCATCAGGAGTATCACTATTCATCTCAGCGACCTCGAAAACTATGGACTACACATTAATATCTGTTTTTTTGGTTATTTTTATATATCACCCCCTTCCCACCCCAACCCACTTTGGTACCAGTGATGTTTTACCCCCACAGAATTCTTTTCTAGATAGTAAATCATATGTATACCGAAATGAGGTATGATAAACCCATGGTTTATTTAGTTACTGAGTCTATGGGCAGAACCAGTCCCGTTTCAGGGAAGCCCTTCCCATCCCTACCTCCTTTGGTGCCCTTTGGTGTTAGTGATGCCTTACCCCCACAGTATTCTTTTCCAGATAGTTAGTCATATGTATACCAAGTTTGGGTGAAACTGCTCAATGCATTTCAGGGTTATGCTTGAACATACAAACATATCAACACATACATACATCCATATATATATATATATATATATATATATATATATATATATATATATATATATATATATATAATATATATATATATATATATATATATATATATATATATACACACATATATATGTATATATATATACATATATACATATATATATACATATATATGTATATATATTATATATATATACACACAAATATATATATATATATATCTATATATATACATATCTATATATATACATGTATATATATATGTATATACATATACACATATGTATATGTATATGTAAACAAACAAAACAGCTAACGCTGCCAGGTATCCAAAAGATGAGCGCGGCGCACCACCACCAAAAGTTATTTCTGGAAGCTGCCTATCGATTTCGAAGAGATGCGATGTACGGGCCGTAATGTGCGTCCTTGAAAATAAAGATGCAAGACCACGTCGAAAAATACGAAAAAACTGGAGCAGACATGAAGGAACCAGGCTTCTTCCCTTGCTAATGTACAAAGGGAACCGCACGCTGCTGTTAAAGGAGTGCAAGGCCTTATTTCACGTACATTACTTAATGCGTGTTAGTATGCATGTACAGTATGTATGTATGGGAGTTTATGCGAGTACTTTATACATGTTTATGAGAACGGTTTGACTAAATATGCAAGTACAACAACATGTCGATTTAGAAGTTATATAATCACACGTGTCTTTCGTGTAAATGTGCCAACAAGACCATATCAGTGCATGAGTTTAATGCACATAATTTTGTATGCATGTATGGTTGTTTGCGAGAGTACCTTTTTACAAAACTGATGAAATGAGTAAACATAAAAGAAAAAAAAAGCTGTTTCATCAGCTTAGAAATATGTAACTATATGGGAAAGTGCATGAAAAAAAAAAAAAAACTTACAGATCAACTCATGCGCACACCCGGACACGTCACTCTCCAATCTCGTAAATCTGAACCAGAAAGGTCCGCTGCCGTCATTCAGGTTTGTCTATGAAGTTTTACCTTCACGAAAATAAACATGGCCGCCAAAAATAGGGTACCAATAAAAGTCATTTCGGGTCACGAGAAAACGCGAAATAAAAGGTCACCGCCGATCAAAGAAGAATTAGGGGAAGGGCCCAAAAGACTATCATCATGCTGTGGTGGTAAACAACATTACACGCCATCGGTAAACAACAACAATAATAGTAAAAACAATAACATTTACAACCTTCGAAGAATAGCCACAGTAAAACAGTATACGAAATTTTGATATTCATTAATTAAACCTAAAATATAATATCTACAACAGTATTTAATAAATATCTAATAACAATAACAACAATACTAACAACCTCATGGGAATAAATAATACAAAATCTAAACAACCTTTTCGTAACTACTGATTATAAAACCGAAAGCATACGTAACTCATAATTAAAAAGAACATTATCAACAATACCAACAAGCTTTTCATACCCTAAAAAAAGAAAACACAGGCCATCCGAAAATAATGACCAAACCTGAGGCGAGGAACAAAAACAGACAGGCGTCAAAATAAACAAACGTAAGCGGATTGCAATTGAGGAATAATAACAAAATGCGAGAAGGAAGGAACACCTGCAGGTGGGTATTAATAGAACCCCGACTTGATATAATGGCATAAACGAAAATTAATAAGTTAATGCTGTAAAGGGGTAGAACACTCAGAATGAGATTTTACAATATGATTACATTAACAACAATATCCAGCACGATAACACTACCTAAAAAAAACAATGAACTGCAAAATATCAACAGAAATGAGAAATAATTATTATTAAGTCATGAAAAAGAAAATAAAATCTAAGACAAAAATGATGATAAAACACAACAACAAAAACATCAAAGACAAAACATTACAAATTTCTGATCAGACAACTCCAAAGGCGAGGCCTTTGACCTTTAAAATGAACGAAAATAAGCAAACAAATAAAATATGAAATAGAAATAAAACACCAGCATATACATCCCTTCCAGGCCTAGCCCTGAAGCATGACTTGCTAGAAAGAAGGGGTGCGGTTGGGAAAGGATCATAAAAATTCTTGGAGTAAAAGGCTGAAGAAAACCAGTTTCTCTCCTAAGAAAGGTTTTGTACGCCCCCTCTCTCTCTCTCTCTCTCTCTCTCTCTCTCTCTCTCTCTCTCTCTGCATATATATATATATATATATATATATATATATATATATATATATATATATATATATATATATATATATATATATATTATATATATTTTATATATATATACATATACACATGTATGTACTGTATACATATGCATGCATGTATGTCTGTATACGCCAGGTATGATCTGACATTTTATAGGTAAAAATAAACAAAGTATTTATGTTCTTTACATAAATAACTTTCACACATTTCAACACAATCGTGCACCACCCATAAATAACGCCTTCTGCATTCGATAACAACCGAGGCACAGCATGACACACAAAAGCAAGCAACATGCGCAGGCACACTGGGGGAAAACACTATGGCAAAACCCTATCAACCAATTATGCGATGTTTAACGGGAAATGCCCCGGCATCAATGATAAAAGCGTCAGGTCATGCCTGTCCAATTAATGGTGGTTTTGACACAAAACGCAATGAACAAAATTCAACCCGGCTCCCTTGTGTGGACTCACTGTGCCACAAATTATTGCACTAATTAAACATACAAAAGTTATTCACAATTATTTCCCTTCTGGGTCTCTTCGGAGGGGTTAGGGGAGCGGGGTGGGGGGCTTATTGTCCGTCAAAACGTGCACAGAGATCGCTCACTCCATTGGCTCTCGGGCAACTTTTTAAACTCTGGCAGCTCTCTGTTAAGTCGTTCATCGTTTATTACATGTAATGTGTATTCATAAACTTTTCCACTTGTAACAACTGTCTACAAGTAAAACTTCACGCCCACGCCTGACGTCGCGTCGTCTAGCCCCAGGTCAACCTTTCTCACCACTGCAGAAGGAACCTGCCTTAGTCCAAGTTTCTGGACGGTGTGATGTGCCTTGGGTCGGACCCTCACTTGCTCTCCTATTACCCTGTCTTTTTTTTTCTTTTTACAGTATATGTACACTAGTTCTTATGTAAATAAAGGTCAATCGGTCACTCACTCCACTGACTCTGGGGCTTCATTGTAACCCACCCACGGCCCCTCACACCAAATCATGAATGGAGATCGTTTGGGTACAAATCCATACAAATTGCTTACCAGTTGCCCACACGAGGCGATTTGAAATAAGCAAATAGAGCATGATAGGAGGTTAGCATGATCTAACCTACCGTATTTATGTCCATGGAATTTCTCTCTCTCTCTCTCTCTCTCTCTCTCTCTCTCTCTCTCTCTCTCTCTCTCTCTCTCTCTCTCTCTCTCTCGATATAATATAAGAAGCACTTCCCTTTCGCTCTCCATCATTTATTTACTCCCTGAGATATAGAATAAACATAAACTTATTTGCTCAAACTAAGCCTATCTAAAAACCGCTGAAAGTTCCTTTAATTATAAAAGCTATCTCACTTCACATCTGATATAAGCTAGATATCAGTAACTCTACTGATAGAGTTGCTTCCCGCAAGTTCGTGTACGGAGTGATTAATGCCTCCAGTTTGCTTTATGTGGCTACTTTAGGCATCTATCTAACTGTTCAGCTTCTAAACTTCACACTGATCTAATACTGACTTCCTTTCAGAGCACATTACGTGTAATTATGACTTGGTTGTCTGGTTGAATCTGTCTGACATTAATAATAATAACAATCAAACACAATGTGGAATTGGAATTAGCAGAAGAGATTTAGGCCTGATGCCAAGCGCTGGAATCTATGCGGTCATTCAGCGCTGAAAGGAAAATTGAGAGTAGAGGAGGTTTGAAAGGTGTAACAGGGGGAAAACCTCGCAGTTGCACTATGAAACAATTGTTAAGAGAGGGTGGACAGTAAGATGGAAGAAACAGGATATGAACAGAGGTATAGTAAAAGGAATGAAAAGGGTTGCAGATAAGGGCTGAAGGGAATACACAACGTGTATTCTTACTTTTTTTGTTTTATTATGTAAGTTTTGGGGTAATAAACAACACATCTCGGCTTTCCATCGTCCAGCCCGGGCTAGCCTCGCTCACCACAAGCAAGCAGGATGAAGACACCTTGTTAGGAGCTTCGGCCGGGAACTGTGCATTATTCTCATATTTTAAGGAACTAGCACGATATTAATAATACAATACGCTTCGGCCTAATAGAATATTACATTCCGCTAAACACGCAACAAATGAGTCACTAAAAATTCAACAAAAACATGAAATCGGTAACTCAATCATTATTTTAATCACAATAATTAGCGTCGTCCTCATCAATATCGAATTTCAATCCGGAATGAATAGGGCGCATTGTATCACGGCTGGTCAAAAGGTTTGCAAAATGAGATACTACAGCTATGTAACACCCGAAAATAACATTCTCTAGCCCAGTCTTCCTTTTTTTTTTTCTGTACAAGAAAACTATTGTGCCGGCTTTGTCTGTCCGTCCGCACTTTATTCTGTCCGCACTTTTTTCCTGTCCGCCCTCAGATCTTAAAAAACTACTGAGGCTAAAGGACTGCAAGTTGGTATGTTGATCATCCACCTTCCAATCATCAAACAAACCAAATTGCAGGCCCCTGGCCTTAATAGTTTTTATTTTATTTAAGGTTAAAGTTAGCCATAATCGTGCTTCTGGCAACGATATAGGATAGGCCACCACCGGACCGTTGTTAATGTTTCATGAGTCGCGGCTCATACAGCATTATACCGAGACCACCGGAAAATAGATGTGTTTTATGTGGCCTTGATTATACGCTGTAGCGGCTGTACACAAAACTCGATTGCGCCGAAGAAACTTCGGCGCATTTTTTACTTTTTTTATTCGCAAGGCGGAAGGGTTGAAGATTCTAATTTGTGGACTCTTAATAGATGAATTACTATCAGTTTCTGATTTACTCATAAGAATACACACACCAAACCATAACAAATGAGGCTACAAGCAATTAGCTTTAACCTCTCGTCTCGTAGCGCAGAGGTAAGTGGGGAGAGAGAGAGAGAGAGAGAGAGAGAGAGAGAGAGAGCGGACGTGAATATACCATCCAAATGGGGAGGACATTGGCTGGATAATACTTACTCCTCTTGGGAAAACCATTCGTAGATTACATATAGGACACACACAAGTTTCTAACATTGGATTAAATAAATCGACGGAATATGAACGGCCACCCGCCTCTCTCTCTCTCTCTCTCTCTCTCTCTCTCTCTCTCTCTCTCTCTCTCTCTCTCTCTCACCATTTTTCTAACAACAATAGTCTGTTCGATGGAAGCTTGAAAGACTGCCAATGAACTGTTGCATAAGTTTCATGCAGTGACCTCAAGTTTAACACAACAAAAATGCAGTTCCCTGCAATCAGCATATCTCTCTCTCTCTCTCTCTCTCTCTCTCTCTCTCTCTCTCTCTCTCTCTCTCTCTCTCAGAATTTTATTTTACAAAGGGAAGCGACTCTGGAATCTTGCTAGACAGGTCAATGGCTTTATCTTGGATCATTCATTAAGCATAATTACCAGACAATGAACTTCAATTCCACTTCAATTTCATAAATAGCGACGTAGTGACCAGCGATCAGAATCAATTTTGATCAAACAATCCATTACTGCACAAAAGGAAATTCCGGAACATTTCTAAAGAACAGAAAGAGTTGTCCGCCTATAAAAGGCGCATGACAAGGCCAGATTAACCCGTTACGAAAAATAGAGGCAAAGAATTTTGACAAAGAAAAATGATGCAAAGAATTTTGACTAGGAAAAATTTATAAGGAAAATCCAGAGAAAATACGGCAAAGAAAAAGTTGCCATAGGCAAGGAACAGGCAAAGGAGGGAGGAGAAAGAGGATGAGGAAAAGGGTGCAGGAAAAAGGAACAGAGGATGAGGAAGAAGGGGGGGGATATAGAAATGAGGAAAATGCAGGAGGAAGAAAGGGCAGAGAGTGATGATGAGGCGGAGATTCTAGAGGGAAGAGGAATAGCGGAGGATGAGGAAAATGAACGAAGAACAAGCTAAAAGGAAGACCCAAGAGGAAGATAAAAGAGATGTAAGTTCAGAAAAAGGAAGAAAGAAGAAGAACAAAGACAGACGAGGACAGGTACTAAAAGAAGACGATTTCTGCAACGGAAAGGAAGAAAGAAGATAGGAGGCAAAACAAAAAGAAGAAATTTCTTGCAAAAGGAGACGTGGGGGGAAGGAAGAATGGGAGGGGGCAATAACTTGCGAAGTGAGTAAGTAAGACGAAGAGGTTACCTCTTGCAAGGGGAGGGAGGGAAGGAAGAAAAGGAGTCAACAATTTCTCGCAGGAAGGGAAAGTAGAGAGAGGATGAAAACTAGATTTCTTGAGAGAAGAGGAAGGAGAATAAATGGGGGTGAGGGAGGAAAAGGAAGAGACATCTTGCAATTTGAGTAAAGAGGAGGGTGACTTTTCCTAAGAGAATGGGAGAAGAAATGGGGAAGGTGATTTGTTGCAAACGGGAGGGTGGAAGGGAGGAAGATGAGATGTGGGTAAAAAAGTAGAGAGGAATTCATGGCAAAGTGTAAAGGGACAAAAGGGGACGACAGTAGGTTAGAAAAGGAGGCGGTTTATTGCAAAGGAGGAAAGAAGAGGGAGATGCAGCGAATTTTCGTAAGAGGAAGACGGAAGAAAAGAACAAGGCAATGTCTTAAAGCGGGAGGAGTAGGGAAGAAAAAAGGGAAGAACATTTCTTACAAGGAGAAAAAAGGGAAGAACATTTCTTACAAGGAAAGGAAGGAGAATGACAGGGATGAGGGGAAAAAAGGAAGAGATGATTTCTTGCAATGGGCCGAGGGAAGAAAATTAGGCGACTTACTGCAATAGAGGAGAAAACCAGAAATGTGGGATGACAAAGAAAAGACGACTGTTTCTAATATGATGAGAGTCACGAGTGAAGGAAGAAAAAGAGGATACGACTTACTGCTTGGGAGGGAGAAGGGAAGAAAAAGGTGGAGGCAACACCATGCAGACTCAAGGAGGGAGGAAGGGAAGGAGAGAGAGAAGCGGAAGGGACAACTTATTGCAAGATGAAGGAAAAGAGAGGAATTAGGGAAGAAAACAACATTTTTGCAAGGGAGAAGGCAGAAGAGAAAAGGATAATTTCTTGAATAGGGGGCGGGGCGGGTAACCATTTCTTGCACTGGGAGGAAGGAGGGAAGAAAAAGGGGGCGATTTCCAGCAATGGGAGGAGAGAGAGAGAGAGAGAGAGAGAGAGAGAGAGAGAGAGAGAGAGAGAGAGAGAGATTGTGGGAGGGGGGGGGACGACAGAAGAGTTAAAACCTCTGGAATCCTGCGAGTGTCTCCCGTAAACGAGGCGCCATAAGAGGAGAAAAACTGTCCTGGAATCTTGGGTGACAGTCTCATCTCTCACCACCTGGGAACCTGCCATCATCAAGGGAGGTTTCTTCTTCCTCATTTTCACCCTTCGCCCCCTCTCCCCCAACCCCACCCCATCTTCCTGACCCCATCTCACTAAACCTCCACATCTCCCGACAAGCGTCCAGGAACAACGAGCCAACTGGCTCCGATTAGTTTCTCTCCTCAATAGAAAAGTAATCTTATCTTTATCAAAATGGAATAATGGGATTATTACTTATAAAACACTGAATTATCAAAGTAATCCGTATATACAATATATATATATATATATATATATATATATATATATATATATACATATACACACATATATATTTGTATATATACATATTTCATATATATATATATATATATATATATATATATATATATATATATATATATATATATATATATATATATATATATATATATATATATATACATACACACATATATATTTGTATACTATACATATTTCATGACATCACCTCAAACATCAAGAGTGACTTCACGGCTAACGTGACATCGACTAATTTACGTCACACACTGGCGATACGGCATCGCAACAACAAGGGTCATCGACGCCGACTGTGACACCACGGCAAATCCAAGCAAGAGCTCTGGTGTCGTTGCCACCAATAAGGGTAGCAACATCAACGTCGCCCAAACGTATTCTGGCAACCGGATGGGTCCACCTGTTACCCCTTCTAGCGTTTAGATTTACATAAGAGCTTGGTGTACGGAGAGAGAGAGAGAGAGAGAGAGAGAGAGAGAGAGAGAGAGAGAGAGAGAGAGAGAGAGAGGAAGTGGCATATCCCACATTCTCATTATATTTCCCAGTATTCGATTGCGAAATAAAGCTTTTGTTATTAATAGCATTATTTACTTTTAATGTTCAACGTGTGAACTATTAACTACCTCAAAGTTTGCTACTACTATTTTTTAGTTCTCTCCTCCTCCACCTACTCATTCTTCTTCCACCACTCCTTCCCCCTCCGCCACTTCTTCACATACTTGCTCCCTCGCTGCTTCTCTCCCTACTATTGCCTCTTATATATATCTCTTGCTCCCTCATTCCACTCCGGCTTCCCCACTTTTCTCCTCCAATTCTCCATCATTATCTCCACCTAATATTTCCCTCCCCTCTTCTTACTCTTCTCCCTCCGGTCTCCTAACTTTCCTCTTTTTCGCCTCCTTCTTGTCCTTTCCTTTCCCTCAACTACTCACCTATTCTTTCTCCTCCTCTAACCCCCAGGCAAAGGCGATGGAGACGTAATAAGAGACGAAAGCAATTAGTCTTCTTAATAAGAAGCGGTGATGACAATGACGTATTGGCAGCATTCTGACTCGAAGTAATGGACTCCACAGGGAATAGACTTTTACTCAAGGCAGGACACCTCAACTAAGGAGGAGACTGATTTTACTACAAGAAGGAATCCTCAGGCGGTTGATAAACTTTTGCTCAGAGCAGCTGACTTCATGTGGGGGGAGGGATACTTATTTCAGCAGCTGATTCAACAGGTGGTTACTGATCTTTTGCTCAAAGCAGTTCAGTTCAAAGGGAAGGGTGGTTTAGTGACTTTTTGCTCAAAACAGTAGCTTCCAAAGGCAGGGGGGCGGAGTTGCTAACTTTTTGCTCTAAGCAGCAGGCTCCAAAGAAGGGGGGTGGTTACTGACTTTTTGCTCCAAGCAGTAGACTCCAAAGGGTGGGAGGGGGCTTTGGTAGCTGACTTTGTGGTCAAATCAGCTGAATCCATGGGGGATTTACTGATTTTTACTCTGACCGGTAAACTCCACAATGGTGTACTAACTTTTTACTTGTAAGCAGCTGACTCCATAAGGAGACACTGACTTTTTACTCAAAAGTATTTGACCCTATAGGGGAATACTGATTTTTACAAACAATTGATTCCATTGGGGTTACTGAATTTTAACAAAGCGTAGACTCCACAAGGGGATACTGACTTTTTACTTTTCATTTGACCCTATAGGGGATACTGATTTCTCCAAACAATTTATTCCACTGGGGTTACTGAATTTTAACAAAGTGTAGACTCCACAAGGGGATACTGACTTTTTACTCAAAGGAGTTGACTCACCAAGGGGGCAACGACTTCGATCCAAAGCAGTTATTTTTACAATGTGATGATAAATTTTACACAAAAGCAGTTGATACGTAGGGGGTAATGACTTTTACTCAAAGAAACTGACTCCATGAAGGGGTTTCTGACCTTTTACTCAAAGCTGCAGACGCCACAGTCACTCTAAGCGATAGACCCAAAATAGTATACTGATTTCTTTCTCATACAAGTAGACTCGACAGAGGTGTATTGAATTTAAACTCAAAGCAGTCGACTCCATAAGGGGACACTTAATTTTACTCAAAGCATTGGATTCCATAGTTAGTGGATTTTAACTTATTCAAAGCAGTTGACTCCACAAGTGAAGGACTTTACTCAAAGCAGCTGACTCTAGTAGGGGGATAGTGAATTTTACTCAAAGCAGTTGACCAACCAAAGGAGGGGATGCTGACTTTTACACAAAGAAGCTGATTCCAAAATGAGTTACTGTCTTTTTACCCAAAACAGTAGACTTCACAGGAAGATACTGACGCTTACAGCAGTTGACTCCATCGGGAATGACTGACTTTTTACACAGAGCAGTAGACTTTAAAGGGAGATAGTGACTTCCCCTCAAAGCAGTTTACTCCATAGGGGGTTACCGACTTTTACTCGAAGCGGTAGGCTCCAGAAAGGGATATATACTGACATTTTACTCGAAACAATTAGCTTCACAGGCGTCAATGACCATGGCAGTTGTGAAGCCGGATAACACGCCATTCGTCAATTATTTTTCCGACTTCTTGGGAACTACTTGTCTAAAGTTCATTCAAATTGTTTTTCTAATACCTTTGAATTACAGCGGATGTCATATAAATTGGAAACATTGTATTTAAAATCAAATGTTGAAATGTCTCAAAAACTCGTAGCAATTTTCTTTTCTGAAAACCCCCGAAACCCCCCTGTCTTAAAACTGGTTTCTTCTCCTATTGAATTCCTATAATTTTTAGACCAAATACCATAAGTTTTCCTTACTGTTACTGAATCATTTTCAAACTGTAATAACGTTCAAAACTAGATTCCAAATATTTACAAATAAAATACAGTATCATAAAAAACACAGAGGAAGAAACTTCTCAACCGAAGGATACAGATTCCGAGATAATATCTAGGAAATAAATTTATCGGCTCTGGAAGGAATTTAACACAAACCTTGATTCTTGATCTCCAGGGCCATTACGAGGGGAAAAAAAGAAGGGAAACGAGGGAAAAATAAAAAAATAGGAGGAGAAAAATAGAATCTCAGACCGTCAAGCCCATCAGCTATAAATTTCCCATCTCAGGACATAACCGTATATCACTTATAGAATAGCCACACCTCCAGAAGAAGAACCTCCTACACACCAGTAGAATTCTCCTTCTATGAAGTCTTGAGGAGCTCTAAGATTAGCAGTCTTACCCCACACATAAACCCTCACGCAACTGAAAAATTCCCCTGCCGGGTGTATTATGGAAACTCGAAGACTTCTCAAAACACAACAGTGAAAATTCCCTTGCAGGGATTCTAAAGTATCGTAAGGTTTTGGTCACTTTAAGAATGGCCAGAGGTTCCCCCCTTCCTCCACCTTGAAAGGTATTCTACTTGGAAAACAATACGTATTAGAATAGAATAGAATATTAAATTTAGGCCAACGGCCAAGCGCAGTGACCTATGAGGTCATTCAGCGCTGAAAAGGAAACTGAGAGTGAAAAGGTTTGAAAGGTGTAACAGGAGGAAAGCCTCGCAGCTGCACAATGAATCAATTGTTAGGAGAGGGTGGCAAGCAAGATGAAAGAAAGACAATATGAACGGAGGTACAATAAAAGGGATGAAAGGGGTTGCAGCTAGAGGCCGAAGGGACGCTGCAAAAACCGTAAATCATGTTTACAGTGGACCGCATGAGGTGCGCTGATGGCACTATCCCTCTTCGGGATACTCAATACGTATTAAATAATATGAAGGGAAATGAGTGTACTGTGAAAAATAACAGTTTTCATTACCATCATTTTTAGCCATAACAGCAACACTAAAAATAATGATATTAAAAAATATCATCAGTAAAACAACAACAAAAGAACGCGAATACTACCAGGTTGATTCCCTGAAACAAACAGCAGAATTTTCGCTAATAAGAGGCGAACCCAGATTAATTAAATAAGTCAATCAGTCGCTTAATTAAATCAAACGCTAATAAGGTCGATATTCCAAAGAGAACACGAGGAACTAAGACTCTTAATATTTTTTTTTACATTTCCTCTAGGAAATTCTCTTTTTCTTTGTCTTGCATTCAATTCTTATCTTTTTACACATGTAAATATTTATCGTTTAGGCAACTGATCTTTTCGTTATCTTATAATCCCATTTCTTCCTCCTATCGTCTCTTATTTCTCTCTTCTTTTCCTCGTCCCGTTTCCTTCCTTTCATTTTGCTCTCTCTCTCTCTCTCTCTCTCTCTCTCTCTCTCTCTCTCTCTCTCTCTCTCTCTCTCTCTCTCTCTGTTATATTTTTATTTTCTTACACTTCTCTTTCCTCACACTTGGGGATCCTAGTCTTCGGAAGCTTGCTCAGCACACTACGGACTTTTTTTCTTAATTAATCCCAGTGAATGTGTGCACATAATAATAATAATAATAATAATAATAATAATAATAATAATAATAATAATAATAATAATAATAATAATAATAATAAATCTATGGATCAAACAAAATAGCGTTTTTCGTTTTTTGAAAAAATTTAATTCCTCTGTAAAGAGAAATCCATATAAGAAAAAGTCTCTCTCTCTCTCTCTCTCTCTCTCTCTCTCTCTCTCTCTCTCTCTCTCTCTCTCTCTCTCTCTCTACAAAAATACTTCAAAATAGCTGCCAACAAAGTCCTCTAAGCCATGGAAATTGAAAAAGAAGTCTGTGGCTGAACGGATACCAAATGACACTGGTGCCAATATGTCACAATTTTCGATAGGCGGCGGTTGGCTCTCGAAATTCTATGACGGTAAGAAAAACCCTCGGGGGGTGGAAGAGGGAAGTGGAGGGGAGGGGGAGGAGGAGAGAGTAGGGAGGAGGAGTGGGAGTGTTTTATCATTCGTCAGAAATCCACAAAAACGACAAACAGGCTATTTTCTTAAAACCGTTTATTATTATTATTATTATTATTATTATTATTATTATTATTATTATTATTATTATTATTAATGTTCAAGATCATTAACAGTCGAAAAATTAAATTATTAATTTAAATACAGCACATACATTTATGTCAATGGATTGATTTACCAGGCCATCACTATATTCACTCAAGCTGAGTGCATATGGCGTTGGCCCGGTAAATCACAGGTCAGCGGTTCACAACTATAAAGAGGTGGTTTGTCATCATCATTGTTATCAGATGTAATACAGGGAAAACAAAGGAATTTAAAATGCGTTAAATGCTCAATAACTGCAGCAGAGTATCTGTAGTACTAGTAATTATAATTCCGTTAAATACAAGAACACTGATGTTGAATATTAGTAGTATGAGTCGTACCAGAAATTAGATTAACTTCGTGCTGTCATCCCGTTTGTATCTGCATTGTGTATACAGCGTATATACAAGCACAATAAATTCGTATCACAGAACAGCTGCAGGCCGGCGAGCATAACCAACACCAGCAGCGAATGTTTTCCAACGACACTTTGCAGGTCACAGAAGGTCACGGAGTGACGTCACAAAGGTTTATGAAAAGGCTCAAACGTTACAGTATAATACAGAGGTTAAAAAAAAATATGTTTAAAAGGAGTCAGAAAAAAAATGTCGCAAACTCCAAAGTCAGTAAGATTCGTAGTGGCCAAACCACTTACAACTTACATGACTAATAATAATCAAATCAGGAAGAGATGGGTCCTTGGTCATGTGTCCTTCCCTGAAGTTATTCTAAAAATCACAAATACGCTCCTTTGCCTTCTACATATTTCCCTATACGTTTCCAACCTAACCCATTACCCTGCCGGAAATCTTTGTCCTTGGAGTCCACTCTCTTCCACCTCCTAATCTTTCAAATATCTTCCACCTATCCCTGAAATATCCTCTCTTAATTCGTTATCCTGTCAAATTATCCTACCCCTGTCAATCACCCTCTTCAACCTTCAAACCTCTCAGATACCGCCACTCCCGCCCCGCAATATCCCTTATCCTGTTGAATATCCTACCGCGCTCAGTCTTCTGCGTCTTCTATCCTCTTAATTATCCTCCGTCCAGCCCTGTATACCCCTTCTTAATTCCGCATCCTGCTAACATCATATCCTCTTCAGTCGCCCTTTTCCATAACCTATCCTTAAATACCTTTCTCCCAGCTCAGAAACATCCTTCCATTAACCCCTTTCTGCCGAATACCTTATCTCTTCAGTGACCCTCCTAGACTTGAAACCTTCCCATTAACCCTCCTGATCCTGTCCCTGGATTGCAAGGATTGCACTGGGTTCAACGCAATTTGCAAGGAAATCCACGCAACCCTGGCATTCTATCCCCCTTTCAAAATATAAAGAGGAAGGGCAAAGGGTGAGGGGAAGCATGCAAGGCAGTGAGGGAGGGAGGGAGGGAACACCACCCCGCCATTTGAAGATCATCACTAGGAGGAAGAAAGAAAAGAGGGGTCTTGTCCACTTCTAACTTCATTTCCTCTCTTTCCCTTCATCACTGTGCCAAATTTCACTGAACCAGACCACTGCCTCTGTTTCATCACCGCATATTCCTGATTTCAAGGAGAGGAATGGGATATCAAAGTTCCAAAGGTGAAATCAACCTCAAAACTCTCGAGAAAGGGAAGAGGAATGCAGGAGTTAGGGAAAAGGAGTTTAAAAAAATATGGGAATGCATGACGAAAGGAAGGGGGGCTGAGAAGAATGAATACATAAAAAATGGGAAAAGGGAGGTGAAATCACAGAGGGTTAGGGGTTAACCAAGAAGGAATGCATAATGAGATGAATGGCTTCAAGGCGAGGAGTGCATGGTGACGTGAAAGGGGTTACAAAAGGTGGTCATAGGATGGTCATAGTTAAAGGAAATGAATGAAAACGGTAAAGAGAAAAAGCCACAGAAGTAACAATGTCCGAAGAGAGGACAATTAGGATTTATTGATAGACTGCACATTATCTATCACCAGAATTAAGGTTACCATAAATAGGGAGTAAAGAGAGCTAACATTAACCTTTCGCCTTGTCTCAACTGAAGGTAACCTTGTCTCTTAACATTACGAAAAGAGCAGAAGGCCTCTATCACATGACGAATGGAGGATGATGAATCCATCCAACTTAAGAAAAATTAATCCAACCACGTGACGAAAGGAGGAGGAGGATGATGAAGAAGAGTAAATTCACTTGACGAAAGACGGATGAATCCACCCTCAAAAGGAAACGAGGCTGACCATCTAAATAACGAAAGGAGAACGACGAGTCCAACCAACTCTATAATGAATCTATGAGGCTGAATCCACCCAAGTGACGAGAAGAGGAGGATGAATTCATCAATGCAACAAGAGGGGGATAAGTCCACCCATATGACGAAAGGAAGACGAGTCCGTCCACAGAACGACAGAAGGATGAAGCCATCCAGATGACAGAAGAAGGATGAGTCCATCCACAGACAAACGGAGGACGAGACCCTTCACATGACGGAAAGAGGAGGCTGCATGTACCCACATGAAGAAAGGATGTAGAGAATTCAACCATGCACGTGGCAATAAGATGAATACATTCACGTGGAGAAAGGTCGGTGAGAACCTGCTAAATGATGAAATGAGGATGAGTCTTTCCAAGTGACATAAGTATGAGGAATGCATATTATGCAAAAGGATGAGATGTGGATGTATTGAACCAGGCACTGAAAGATGGACGAGTCCAAACCATCAAAGGAGAATGAGTCCATCCACTTAATGAAAGGAGGATGATCCATCCACTAAATGAAAGGAGGATGAGTCCATCCACTATAGAAAGGAGGATGAGTCCATCCACTAAAGAAAGGAGGATGAGTCCATCCACTTAATGAATGGAGGATGAGTCTATCCACTTAATGATAGGAGGATGAGTCCATCCACTTAATGAATGGAGGATGAGTCTATCCACTTAATGATAGGAGGATGAGTCCATCCACTTAATGAAAGGAGGATGAGTCCATCCACTAAATGAAAGGAGGATGAGTCCATCCTTTTAATAAATGGAGGATGAGTCTATCCACTTAATGATAGGAGGATGAGTTCATCCACTTAATGAAAGGAGGATGAGCCCATCCACTAAATGAAAGGAGGATGAGTCCATCTACTTAATGAAAGAAGGATGAGTCCATCCACTAAATGAAAGGAGGATGAGTCCTTCCACTTAATGAAAGGTGGATGAGTCCATCCATTTAATGAAAGGAGGATGAGTCCATCCTTTTAATGAAAGGAGGATGAGTCTATCCACTTAATGAAAGGAGGATGAGGATGAGTCTATCCACTTAATGAAAGGATGAGGAGTCCATCCACATAATGAATTGCGGACAAGGAGTTCATCCACAGGACGAAAGCTGAGGATGTATTCATCCCCGTGGCGAAAAGATGAAGCTGAATCCAAACAAGTTGCAAAAGAACAAGAAATTCATTCTCATGGTGAAAAAAGAACAAGTCCATAAACTTAAAAAAACGGAGGAGGATGAATTCACCCATATGGTGAAAGGATGAGGATAAATCCTGCTGTGTGACAAAAGGTGGATGTTTTCATCCACACTAAAAACAAGTAAAAAATGCACTGCAGTTTCTTTGGCGCAACTGAGTTTTCTGTACAGCGTATAATGCTGAATGAAACTTTCAGCCACGGCCCATGATACTCTTAGCCGCGGCCCATGAAACTCTGCCACGGTCCTGTGGTGGCCTGTCTTGTTGGTAACTATAGCAGTGCCAAAAGTGCGAATATGGGTAACTTTGACCTTAAATAAAATAAAAACTACTGAGGCTAGAGGGCTGCAATTTGGTATGTTTGATGATTGTAGAGTGGATGATCAACATACCAATTTGCAGCCCTCTAGCCTCAGCAGTTTTTAAGATCTGAGGGCGGACAGGAAAAGTGCGGACGAACAGACAAATAGCCATCTCAATAGCTTTCTTTTAAAGAAAACTAAAAATGGAGGTGAGGCCATCCACAGGATGGAAGGAGGAGGATTTGGCCAATCACATGACAAAAGGAGGACTGGTCCATCCACAAAATGACAGGATTAGGATGCACCCATCCACTTGTTGAAAGAAAGGAGGAGAATCCAGTCACGTGACAAAGCTAGGAGGAAGGGGAATCCAAGTGACGAAAGGAGAACGAGTCTATCCACATGACAATAGGAGGAGGATGCTGTTTTATATTGAGGCCTCTGATGGTAGGAGGAAGTGTCCATCTACATAACGAAAGGTGGAAGAGGAGGAGGAGGAGGAGGAATCCATCTATGTGAGAACAGGAGAAGCCCATCAACACGGATAAACGAGTAAGACAAATCCACCCACTGGACGAAAGACTGATGCATCCACCCACGTGACACCCAGAGGGCAGGGTGAATCCATCCACATGGTGAAACGAAAGGATGAATCCATCCACATGACGAAAGGATGAGGATGATTCGATAAACGTTAATAAAGGAGCAGAATGAATCCTTATATAAAGCAAAGAGGAGGAGAACCAGTCTACCCATGAGACGAAGAGGGTAACCCAGCAGTCGATGAGCATGCTCGAAAGAGATGTACCTTCAGATCGAGGAGCACTTTCGGACGTGGAAGTTGACAACCCGTGAACAGACCCGTCTAATAAGCCCTCCCTTCATGCCATTCACTTCTTAAATGTGGACCTCTCTGCCTTACGGCCTTACGCAAGGTTTTCTGAATTCATTATTTGCATTACTGAACTTCGTTTTGGCAGCCACTCTCGCCTCGCTTTCTTTGCCCAGCTAACGAGGGAGATCTGTCTATTATATCCGCAGATCAAAGAACCAATAATAAACGTTTGCCCATTTAATCTAAGAGCTAATTTTGAGATAATACCCACCCTCTGAAGGAGACCTTATCCATGACATCAATAGGTCAAAAAACCGAAAATACGCTGGCTAATTTTTAAGATTTAATCATTTATGGCAGAAAGAGCTCAGAGATCAAGCAGTAGCAATCAATGCAAATTTATTAACAATACCATAGAAAACAAAAGTATTTGGAGCTCCAAATAACCACCAACCCTGCCCTCACCCAGCACGCAAGGTCCTTTGCCCAGATCTGGATCTCTACACATATTAACACCCTTCCCACCCTCCCAAATGCTCCTTACTAGAATCCAGATATCTTTTACTAACACCCCAAAAAGGTCCCTTACCCAGATCTCGTTTACTTATCCCCAAAAGATTCCTTACCAGATCCGGATCTCTTCAACTTAACCCCCAAAAAGGTTTTTATGCATATCCAGATCTACTTATCCCCAACAGGTTCATTATCCAGATCCGAATCTCTTCCAAAATCTGATCGCTTGCTGCCAGTCACGGGATCCACCTTACGAAAACTTTCGTAGAAATCAAGAAATGGCTCTTTGCGAAATAATAGCAAACATACAACCGTCCTTGTCGAAAGCAGCTATACCTTCTAACTCACTTTTTCAACGCCAAATTGTACAGACAAACACCAAACGAATACAAGAGAGCACAAACAACCTCATCCCCTGCCCTACATAACTCGGCAAGATTTGTTTTTTTCTCTTGTTGTCTGATTTATCGCCGCCGTATTTTCGCTGCGAAGATATTATTTACTCTTTTTGTTATCGCCCGACCTCTGTCGTCATTAATTGCGCCCTGCCTACGGGTTTCCGCGCTCGCTCCGGAATGCAAGCGGAAGAGAGGAACTAGATGAATGGGGGAGAGGGGAGGCCAAGGAGGATAGGGGGTGAGGAGAGGGGGAAAGACGACGGAGGAGAGGGGAGGTCAAGGGAGTTTTTGGAGTGAGGAAAGAGGAGACACGAGAGATGGCTGAGGAGGTGGGGTAAACTTGAAAGAGGTGAGGGGAATAGAACGGAACGAAGAACCCAGGGGAAATGGAGAAGGGACGATGAAGGTAGATGGGGATGCAGAGGAGAAGCGGGGGAGGGAAAGAGATGAGATGAAAGTGGTAACGATGGATGTTGGAGTTCAGGAGAGCCGAAGGTTGGGGGGGGGCGGGCAGGGAAGAGGGGTTAAAGCGGATTTTGGTGAGAAGTGAGGGGAAATGACGAGGGAGGTGTGGGGGAGGAGGGAAAGAGGGGAGTGAGTTGTGGGTGAGAATGGAGTGGTTGTCGGAACTTTAAAAGTGTTTGAGAAAAAAATATTTGTGGAGAGAGAGAAAGGGGAGGGTAATTAGCAACGCAGCAACATTTTATTATTATTATAATTATTATTATTTCCTAATGCACCAATACAAAAGGCAAAATGCAGATCAAAGAGAGAATATCAAGGAGTGGATCACAAAATATTTATGCAACAATAAATAAAAATAAAAAGATATGTGAGCAAAGGAAAATCAGGAAGAGAAAACAAGAATAGACTACAATAAAAATGAATTACATAAAAATATATAACCAAAAGAAAGTCCTTGATTATATGAAAAAGAAGCCAAATGATTATCGGAAACATTTTCATTTTACTGGAAACTGCAGCAAAATTGAGATACTGACACATCATAAATATAATATCACAGTTAAAAAACACATCGTAAATAATTAGAAAATGCTCAAACCCAAGACTAAAATATGCAACAGTAAAGACGACGACAGAAAAACATGAAAAACAACAACCCCATAAATGACAAAGAAAAACAGCCCCACACTCCATCACCTCGGTAGCAGCAACAACGACAAAAAACATGTTACGTCACTTAAGCATGCAAACTTTTTTTTTTTTTTCTAAGTTTTGGCATGTTAGCGGCGGGCCAAGTTGACTCCAGCGACTGCATTGACATGTATGTAGACGATATTGATTTTGGGAAGTGTGTGTGAGCCACTGACAGAATGTTATAACGCAGAACGTAAAAGGCGACTGTTGTAGACTTGATGACCGTGTTCGTTCCATTGTTATTAATAAGGGTATTCTTATTCTGTACATGTGAATGGCCTATTAGCTTGATCCCTATGAACCTTGGCTTACCTTGAATAATAATCGCAATGATATTACTCGGTGAATATTACTAAGCATAGGTCTTTCGGAACACAAAAAGGATCTAGGTACTGACTGGGCAGAGTGAAGCAATTGCTGAATCACAGAAAGAGGGAGAATACTGTTCAAATAGTAATAATTAAATAATTTAGAAGTGTATGCGTCTCTCTCTCTCTCTCTCTCTCTCTCTCTCTCTCTCTCTCTCTCTCTCTCTCTCTCTCTCTATCTCTTTATATATTTATATATATATATATATATATATATATATATAGAGAGAGAGAGAGAGAGAGAGAGAGAGAGAGAGAGAGAGAGAGAGAGAAGAGAGTTATCAATGGATATAGACTAAGTGAATAATCTACGGTGGCGGTTCACAGCCAGACTGAAGAAGGGCATAGGACTCCTGGTGGTTCGCCGCCTGACTGAAGAAGGGCATGGGGCTATCAACTTCATCCTCTATATTAATTGCTGAGAACCAAAAAGCTGATACCTGTAGAAGCCGTTCCCTTTAAGGATAGGAGACGAAAAGAGTTTATGCATGTGTATTATATATATATATATATATATATATATATATATATATATATATATATATATATATATATATATATATATAACAAATATTCAGCTACAAATCTCGTTCAATATCCAATTCGTTCTACCTCAGGAATACCACCACAAAAGAATTGTAATTGAAAAACGATATGTATGTGTGTAAGTGTGTGTGTATACATGTATGTATATGTATATACATGCGTTTATACTGTATATAATGTATATAAAAATACATATATATAAATATGTGTATATATCTGTGTATTATATATATATGTGTGTGTGTATCTGTGCATTATATATATATATATATATATATATATATATATATATATATATATATATATATATATATATATATATATATATATATATATATATATATATATATATATATATATATATATATACATACATATATATGTATTTGTGCATGAGACAGACAGAGAAATTCTCAACTGCAGAGTGGGAAAGACTAAATGGTGAGAATAAAATGTCAGAAGTCCAAGCGCGTGGGCAACAGAGCACCGGTCTAAAAAAATAAAATAAAAAAACTTGACGAAAACCGATTACGAACAGATATTCACTTTTCAAAGGACTACTTCGGTACGCCATTTTCACACTTTCTCTCATCCACACTCCTCATACCACAGTCTAGTTAACCAAGCGTCGCAGAGAGAGAGAGAGAGAGAGAGAGAGAGAGAGAGAGAGAGAGAGAGAGAGAGAGAGAGAGAGAGAGAGAGCCTACATATATGTATATAGAGACAAAATACTAATATATATATATATATTATATATATATATATATATATATATATATATATATATATATATATATATATATGTGTGTTGTATTTATTTCCATGTACATGGTATAATGAAATCAAAACTAATTCATTATTTTTGGATTAATACCGTAAGTATAAAATGTCATACGTATTATTAGTGACTACTATCGTTTTACATACATACACATGAACACACCCACCAACCAAACACACAGAGAGAGAGAGAGAGAGAGAGAGAGAGAGAGAGAGAGAGAGAGAGAGAGAGAGAGAGAGAGAGAGAGAATACTTCTGAATCAACCTATAAAATGCTTGTGTGCGCGTGGTTTAAGTCCTTTGAACATTGTTCAAGCTACAATTAAAAAAAAAACCAAGCTGGCAATTTTCAGTGTAACAGTCCGCACAGGCAAATAAAACCTTTCTCAATCCAGTTTGGTACAAACCAATTTTCCACAGCCAACTTACTCGGAAAATTTAAAGAATGTAACACATCACGCAGCGTGTGCCTATCTGTAAACTCGATATTCCTAAGCATTTCTACAAATTTGCTGATGAGAAGTGAAAAGAATTAGTAAGATAGTGTGAAAGGTATTAGAAAAATAGTCTCAATATTCAGGAACAACGAGAGTGCTCGCAAGACACAGAGGTGAATGGCAAATTGCGTGAAGAGTGTTCGATGTACTGCTGATGATCCTTCTTCGTAGATGAACCGGCTAATGGTGCATAATTTTTCTGCGCAAGGGTTTCACCCACGATTCAGCAGCTAATGTGACAGCCACCGCTTCGTTGATTAGCCAGAGTCACCCCATTTGGAGAAACGTGTTAATGTTAAAAAATAAGAAAATGAAAATAATGAGTACATAAAATGTCTATATTAATAAAACATGAGGCAGCAACGCTCGCTGAATCCACTGAAGTGAAAAGAATACACATTTTACCCAAAATATACCGCTCTCCAGGGAGTCCATCCACGATTCAGCCATAAAAAGAATGAATGTGACAGTGACCATAATGTCGTTTTATCTCTAGAGTTACCCACTGTCATGGAAGGGAATGGAATATAAAATTTAGGCCAAAGGCTAAGCGCTGGGACCTGTGAAGTCATTCAGCGCTGGAATGGAAAGGGTAAAAAGGTTTTCAAGATGTAAGAGAAGGATAACCTCGCAGTTGCACTACGAAACAACTGTTAGGAGAGGGTACAAAGAAAGAGAATATGAACAGAGATATAGTAAAAGGAATGAAGGGGGTTGCAGCTAGGGGCCGAAGGGATGTTGCAAAGAACCCAGACTTCCCAAAGTAATGCCTACAGTGCACAGCGTGAGGTGCACTGACGGCATTACCCCCTGCGGGGACTAAGTGCCATGGGAATGGCTTAAAATTGGGAATTATATATATAATATATATATATATATATATATATATATATATATATATATATATATATATATATATATATATATATATATACTGTATATATATATATATATATACATACATACATACATACATACATACATACATACATACATACATACATACACATACATACATATATATACAGTAAATATGTATTTATGTATGTATATATATATATATATATATATATATATATATATATATATATATATATATATATATACACACATACATACATATATATATACATATATATAGCCTATATATAAATTATATATATATACATATATATATATATATATATATATATATATATATATATATATATATATATATATATATATATTATAAACGTGTACTGCAAATTCCTTCCATTGCACGTTTGCAATTTATGCTGTTTCATGGGCGAGCGTCTTCCTCTTTATGTTGGTGAGCTGTCTCTGGGAGCTTTGCATCTTCGCAATATGAATCATCTTGAAGCCCTATTAGTCACACAAGTCGCTACAATAATGCTTGGTTATTGCGTCCTCTCAAAATGAGAGACAAATTGCCAAAGTAAGGATGTTATGAATATGGCTTTCCAACACAGCCATTAAATGGATACTGGATATACCTGTTCACTCAAATACATACATACATACATACATACATACATACATACATATATTTATATATATAAATATATATATAACGTATATGTGTCTTTATGTATGTATGCACGTGTACCTATACACATATGTATACATACATTTATATAAAATGTGCGTATACACAATCCGTCAAAGTTTACCCAAATCAAATGAAAATCAAATTAAATATATTGCAATTACGATCCCCAAAACATATCTAATTTACGCTGAGTAATAAAATAATATAGGCATGTCCGATGGTTTTCACCTTAAAGTTGCATCTTAATACCAAACACAATATCAACTCATAAGCGGCTTAAACCCAGCTTACCTTTCAACCTGACTCGTAACCTCATAGAAACCCACCTGCAAGAAAACAAAATACATTAAATAGAAGAACAATTTCATAACATCACAAAACACGAAAAAAATTGTATAGCTCGCTAGCAAAAACGATCATCATCATTATCAATGCAGGAGACCTACTAATATGACAAAATCTTTATTTTGTTTATTAATTCTCAAGAAGTGCACATATTCGAACTGCAGATGCCAAACCGGTCATTCACACTTGACATGGAAACGTAAACTAAACAAAAATATTGACGAGAAATCAATAAACGAATAGATAAATGCATACACAGATTTGAGGAATATGTTAAGAAAACTAACCAGACAACGGTGCAAGGCACTTGAAATAGCTATTACAAAGCTTACATCAACCAGCATTAGAATCAACACAACTACAAGAAAAACTGTCGGACAATTTTAACAATTTCACAGACAAAACTTATCAAATTTAAGTAATCAAATATTTTTTAGATACCAAATGGCAGTTTACACGACCATATGACAGCTATATCTCTCTCTCTCTCTGACCTAAAACAAAGCAAAAAATTAACAGAATAATCCCAATCCCAAAAGAAAAAGATAAGGAACAAAATTCACCAAATGGCTCCAATACAGACATCGCAAAAGGCAACGGCAACCACAATGGACTTCGGAATCCAAAAAACCTATATAAAGGGAGTGAAGGAAAGCCAAGACATGACCCGATTTTTCAGGGTCGCATATCGGATCCCAATCTGTATTTGCGGTGTTTTATCAGTGGCAGGCCAAATGGAAGACGTCTCTCCTCTCTCTCTCTCTCTCTCTCTCTCTCTCTCTCTCTCTCTCTCTCTCTCTCTCTCTCAAGATGTATAGCTCTCAGAAAAACTACTGAGGTTTTATCAAACTCGAGCTTACATAGCTCTTGCCTCACACACAAGACAGCTTACACATACACACACACACACAAACACGCGCGCGCGCACTTACGTATAAATAAATTTATATGTACACTGTACATATATATACACATATATATATTTATATATATACTGTGTATATGTATATATATTTATATATATACATGTACACAACATATATATATATATATATATATATATATATATATATATATATATATATATATATATATATATATATATATATATATATGCTGTGTATATGTGTGCCCGTGAGAGAGAGAGAGAGAGAGAGAGAGAGAGAGAGAGAGAGAGAGAGAGAGAGAGAGAGAGAGAGAGAGAGAGGTAAAGTTAAAATGAATTCAACTTGCCGGGAACTTTCGCAGAAAATTGAAAATTTTGGAGCCGAATTTAATATTTCCGCCCATGATTCATTAATCAGAAATGTCAGAAAACTCAAGACACTTCCCACGTCTTTTACAGGAGTCACTCGCGAAAAGAATTAAAACTAAATTCAGGAATAATAGAATATGCATAAATAAATTTCAACCTATCAGTGACGAAAATTATAAAATCATTAAATAACGGTAAACATTTTACTTATAAAAATACATACAATTAAGCATTCAAATACAACCAACATCCCCACACGCATTTGATTACAAAGGTACTCACACATTACAATTACGGAAATGCTTTCAAATAATATTTTAGTTACAAAAATGCACATCCGTATGTAATTACAAAATTATACAAAAAATTGTCAATCAGCTGAAACAGCGCATACTTACTAATATACACAAGCTACTGTCACGAAAGTAAACACCAATATAAATAGCAAATAAAAACTTATATTTTCCAAAATATAGATAGTAAATAAAAACTTATACTTTCCAATACCATAAAATAACCAAAAGCAATAAGCGGGATACCTCATTTATCCATAAAGTCATAAGTCCACACATTCTTCTATAAAACACACACGCGCACACTCATCCACGCAACGTACACACGCTCACATTCATCCACAAAACATGCAAACGCAATTCATCCACAAAGCAGAGAGAGCCAGCTAAGGAGCTGACACTCACCCCGAGACATGCCTGTTCTTCGTCATTTGCTTTGCTCTTTGTTGCACAAGAACAAAGGCCTCTGCTCCCGAGCACAATCACTGGCTGTCAGGGGAAGCTCTATGTGTGCACCAAAGAGGATAAAAAAAGAGGTGTATCTTTTCATCTATGCAATAAAATGTCGTCTCCATTCCGGCAACTTACGATGATGAAGCAATCCGTCACTTGACAAGGATTTTTTTTTTTACGCTCAGAGGAATACTTTGGTATGGGCAATACCTACAGCTAAACAATCCACTAAAATTGGAACGTGTTTGATAGTTTGGTAAATTGGGTAATTACAATGGAAAATTGGGCAACTAGTTACCATGGTAAAATTGCTAACTGCAAAGAGAAAGACAGTAATGCCTCCAACAAAGTGGTCAACTACAATGGTAAAATATGCAACTTAATGGCAAAGCGGGTTACCAGAACGGCAAATGGACGACATATATGGCAAAGTTGGCAATTCTACTCGCAAAATACGCAACATGCATGACAACGTGGGTAATTCTCCATGAAAAATTAGGCAAATACCGTGGCAAAGCGGAGGAATCATCAGCCAACAAGAATTAGCCAGAAAGGCAACAGCCGCAGAATGGGCTTGCACACTGCAATGAGGAGGAAATCGTTCACTGAAAAAGGGTCTTGTCAATGACTGCATGATGAGTTACATAACCTACGATAAAGCAGGCAACCATGATATTAACAAAAGACATGGTAGAGTAGGCAACATCCACGACAAAGGAGCACCTTTCGAAATAAAATGAAAAACTGGGCAAATCCAATTGCGAACAGCTAAGTCGTGCATGGTGGATATCTCTCTTTGTAAAACAACAATTGCTAGATAAAAAAAAGCCAATTTCCTTGGTAAAGTAGCAACTAAAATAGGAAATAAATAATTCTCAGGTAAAGTGACAAAAACCATGCCAAAACAGATATCAAATGGAATGGAATACAGAGTTTACGCCAAAGGCCAAGCACTGGGACCTATGAGGTCATTCAGCGCTCGAGAGAAAACTGCGAGTAGGTAGGTTTGACAGGTGTGACAGGAGGAAAACCTCGCAGTTGCATTATGAAATATTCGTTAGGAGAGAGTGGATAGCAAGATGGAAGAAAGATAATATGAATGGAGGTACAGCAAAAGGAATGAAAGAGGGTTGCAGCTAGGGGCCGAAGGGGCGCTGCAAAGAACTTTAGTAATGCCTACAGTGCACCCCGTGAGGTGCACTGACGGCACTACCCACCTACGGGGACAGGGGTGAGATGAACAACAAAGAACAGAAAACTTATCGGTAAACTGGGCAATATATATGAGAGAATATGCAACTCCCAAGGTAGACTGGGCAAAAAGATATTTCCTCCTGGTGACAGACATCTAAAACAGATTAACCAGCTTCCACACATTGTGTCAAGAAATCGCATTTCATGGGACAACGACAAAGTATGAACTCTCATGATAAGTTACCATGTCATTCGCGATATCCATAGCAATTCTTAACTTACATAAAAGTTCATAAGAACTCCCATAAGTTTTACTAAGTCAGCATCAAAATGGACTGCGAACATCAGATAACTGCAAACATTTATGCGCAAAGAGACATAAATACAAGAAAAACTGCCCATGGCAAAAGAAGGAGATTAAACTTGGTGTTTAGAAGCGCAATCCATCTTCTTTGATACAACCAGTGACTAAACACCCTACTGAAACGCATGCATAACGGCAAACACATCTTTTATATACATATGCATATACATATATACACAAATATATATATTGTACATATATCTTTATCCTTAAATAAATATATATATATAATATACATACATACATACATTCACGTGCACACACATACATTATATATATATATATATATATATATATATATATATATATATATATATAATATATAAAAAACTGCTTTAGAAATTCCTAAATAAGGTTACCTGAAATTTTATTTAAGACGGGAATCAGCCATGTGCCACGTATGGAATTTTTGCATATGCTGACAACGAGCAATCGGATCTCTCTCTCTCTCTCTCTCTCTCTCTCTCTCTCTCTCTCTCTCTCTCTCTCTCTATATATATATATATATATATATATATATATATATATATATATATATATATATATATATATATATATATATATGTATATATATATATATATAATATATATATATATATATATATATATATATATATATATATATATATATATTATATATATATATATATATATATAATCACACAAAAGGAAATACTGAGGCCCCATAAAACTTACAAAAATATAACAGCGATCACATTTTATTCTTTAACCATGAACATTTAGTACGGACGACCAAATTGACCAAAGAAGTACAATAAATGTTTGTAGAAAAATAGCAATG
>NC_089777.1:38404036-38414036 GCF_040412425.1 Macrobrachium rosenbergii
ACACAATTATACCACTCTCTTAAGTGAGAGAGAGAGAGAGAGAGAGAGAGAGAGAGAGAGAGAGAGAGAGAGAGAGAGAGAGAGAGAGAGAGAGATTTCTGAATTGAATTGCAACTATTTCATCACTAAGTGAAACAAGAAAGCGAGAGAGAGAGAGAGAGAGAGAGAGAGAGAGAGAGAGAGAGAGAGAGAGAGAGAGAGATTTCTGAACTGGACTGGTACTATTACATTACTATGTTGAGAGAGAGAGAGAGAGAGAGAGAGAGAGAGAGAGAGAGAGAGAGAGAGAGAGAGAGAGAACCCAATTTCAGTTAGTATTAAACTAGAGTTGTTTCTTACTTAATTGCAGTCGTTATTGCATTACTCTGCAAACACAGAGTTGGCGAGAGAGAGAGAGAGAGAGAGAGAGAGAGAGAGAGAGAGAGAGAGAGAGAGAGAGAGAGGAAACCCACCAAACTGGATTCTGTCAGCGGTTACAAGAACCGCTTTCACTGGTATTAAGCTTCTGTTTTGGTAAAATTAAATATTAATAAATGAAAACTTACTGTAGACAGAAATGTGCTACAGAACATAGATATATACAGAACAGAGATAGGCTACATAAAATGTATGTGAATCTTTCTTAAACTGATTTCTTGAATAGATTTCCTTCGATACAAATAAACTCGACACAAAGCTATACAGACAACAAATATTCAGCCGATGCCTAAATGCAAGTGCATCACTCTCCATGCAGAATAAAGAACATATATATGCGCGCGCGCATTTATACGGCCTTTCCCTTTCCACAGAATTGTTTCTGAAGACCTCCAAGGGAATTCTGGTATGAGGGTGCTTGCCCTATGCCTTTCTCTATCTGGGCTAAGAACCACAACAGTCGACTGACAATCAGTATACAATTCACTGGTTAGATCGACAAAGGCCAGTGTGACACAAACCTTCATTGTCACCCTGAACCTGACAGGGAAGAATGCATTACTCAAAGCACCTCCAGTGAGGAAAAACGGTTACTAGAAAGTTTCTCCTTTTGGATATTTCTTTGCTATTTAATCTATTTATCCATCTGTTAAAGATGGACGTGGGGCCCGTCCTAGATAAGCCTGGGCACTAAACAAAAAGAGTTACAGGAGCTTCGATAACCTCATAAGAAGTAAGCGCATCTTATTGAAGAGGGCAGGTTAAATGACATGAGGTTATGCAATGCATTCAAGGAAGGCATGCCAGACACACCACTTCCTGGAACAGAACACGTAACAACATAAACGAAAGGAAAGTCTGCGAGCCTCGTCTGGGAAATAAATTTAAATCATTCTTAACGGATTGTTAAACCTTGGAGAATGTTGCTGAGTTCGTCTTCAACTGTAATAATAATGACATTTGAAATTTGCTCCATAAATAGCACATCTGAGAGAGATGTCCTTTCTGCAAACAAACAAAAAATATCTCGGATGAAAGTAGCAACCAAATAACATTTCACGAATAAATAAAATCATACGAAAGTATTTGTCCTGATTGTTTACTTGCCAACCAGGGAGGAAAAAAGAGATTATATTTTCAACATTTGAGTTACCGTGCCTTGCTCAACAGGCCCGCCACCCCACCCCGCTTACCACTCCCTTCTAAAGAAAAAACCGCCCTTCTTCCACTATTCAAAGAACCAGTTTTTTTCAGCTTGATGATTGTGAGTTTTGTGTATCAGAAGAGAATGACAATTCGCGCTGTGGTTCAATATTATGATTTTCTATATCCTAGCGTGATAACGTCCTTAATTCGGTAAACTTTATATGTATTTGTGTGACAGTTCTGTCACTAACTTTTACATCAAACGTTATACTTTTTACACCAGAAATCACATATTATTGCCGAATTAACTATACCTTCGGAATAGCTTGTATCCAAAGCCAATCACATATAACAACACCTGCCTGGACCTCGATTCGAATCTATGCCTCTAGGGTTAATACCGGGCGACAGTAAACTTTATGCATTTGGCTACTAACATAGATGTACCAACCAAGAAAGGCCAATTTATTTAAATACATTACATGCATATATAAATAATATATATATATATATATATATATATATATATATATATATATATATATATTTGTGTATGTGTCAAATTTAAATTTATTCATAAAATAAAGATAACAGACTCGAAAAGACTTTGAAGTTCCCAATTCTGAAATATAGAATTGGGCATAAGAAAATGTCTGTAAACAAGCATTTTGGTTGCAACTAGATCAAAAATATTTCATCAGTTTTTATCAATAGCTGACTGTTTGATGTAAAGTGAACTAATACTTGGAAGTTCAAGAAAACTAATTGTAACTATTTACATAATTATTTTATTATATTTCTTCTCTCTTAATTCTAAAAATAACTTCATCTATTTCTTATTAATCCACGGATAAACAAAAAACAAACAAAACCTAAGACACTACTGACCTTTTCAGATACCTAAATAGAAAACTTTACTATCTGGTTTTTTATTCACTGAATACAAAATAAAAACTAAAATTAGAATATCTGAATGACTTTCCTAACCCTTACAGATGCCTAGACTAATAACCTTTAAACACCCCCCACCCCCATCTACCCACCTTCAGTTCCCTTCACAATATCCCCCGTCCCCCCATCCCAACCCCTTCTAACGTCGCTCCCATGCTATCAACCAGAGAGGTTGAAACTAATCACTATGCCAGGACCGACAAGACGCTGAAAGTGAAATGGAAACCGGCCAGGACTACTGAAAGTGAAAACCTTGAGTGAATGGGAAGAGAGAGAGAGAGAGAGAGAGAGAGAGAGAGAGAGAGAGAGAGAGAGAGAGAGAGAGAGAGAGCAGGTTATGATAACGATACTGGAAGGGAGGCCATATTTACTTTACAGAACTGAAGCTATACCAATTCTTTTCATCGACGATCCCACCCACTTTTACCATGTCTCGCAATCCTCTTCCTCTTCGCCGGCAAGCAGTTTCTCTCTCTCTCTCTCTCTCTCTCTCTCTCTCTCTCTCTCTCTCTCTCTCTCTCTCTCTCTCTCTCTTCTACTACGGGTACTATTTGGGTCAGTGTTCCGCTGAGCTAAACAAAGAATTCTTCCTCTTTGTAACACTGGCCACACTGAATATGGAAATCAGTAATCCTCTGAGACTGCGCAGTTCTGAGGATTTTTTTTTTTCCTTTTACGTGCAAAGTTTTTGAATTTCCCTCCTACTTCTGTTTTTCCTGCCTTTAAGAGCTTTCCTTTATTTTCAAAGGCCGTTTGACTATCCTCCTATCCTGGTTAAATCCTATCCTGGTTAAGTCCTATCCTTCTTCAATCCTTTTACTTCTTTTCTTCCGGCCTGGGCTAGAAGAAGGGTGATAAGGTGCCTCCATTGCCTCGGCACTTTATTTTCACTTGTACCAAACTCAATCCTTCTCTTTCATCTGGGCAATGGAGTACCTCCCTTTCATGTCCTGCACATTAAAGCAATTAACCAACCATTAAGGGCAAAATTTCTTGATAATTTTCAATATTTATTTTTACCCAGGCTAAGGGTCACTGTATATAGGAAGCACCCTCTTCGATCTTCTGTCCCCAAAAAGAAGGGAAATGCCAAAGAATTAACGGCAAAACCTTGCTGGCATAAAGCCACCTTAATTCAAAGCAATACCGTAAGCAACAATCCCATGACTCGGATAACAGGCGGAGAGAACACTGATGTTAGAAGAGAGAGAGAGAGAGAGAGAGAGAGAGAATTTTTGGCAAGTGCCAAAACAAACACAGCCACGCCTCTTCTTTCTCATCCTCATATTCTTTTTATCTATCCATCGATTATTCTTTCTTTTTCTCTCTGTTTTCTCTTAATTCATCTTCGTGGTCTTTCTCCGTGTCATTTTGCTCTTCTACATTTATTCAAGATCTGGCCTCACTCTTCATCTTCACCTACTCCCTTTGTGTCTCTACCCAAGCCTCTTAGGAAGACCTTGTCCCAAACTAAAACCTATCGATAAATTTCACGGCCAAAACATCGGGGCTTTCTTTCTCTGACTCGCGGTGTAAACAACAATAAACTAAGCTCAAGGATAACCAAGTACCAAAATCCTATGGCTGGATGTCTGTTGATTGTTATGGGTCGCAGCCCAAGGCAACGTGCGTAGCGGCTAATGTTCTGGAAATTTCCTGCCAAAAAATGATTATGGCAATGCCTGTTGCCCTGATATTTTTCTAAAGCCGAACTGGTGCCCTTTAATTAGACATCACATTAGGGATAAACGCCCACTTCTGAACAAATATACGTATTTTCCAACAAAACACCTATTCGCCAAGGTTTATCAAAGCTACTTTCTTGGGATGAGGTTGCAGTCATAGCTACGGTACTTCACCTTAGTTATGACTTACCATCACTCGATTAACTTATAGGTATCAACAGAGGCAAGATGGATTCGTCAGAAAACGGGGAAAAATCGTCTCCCCCCTAAAACCGTCCCCGATTCTCTCACAGGGAAGGCAACGTTAATAAAAAAAAAAAACTGGGCCGCGGAGACCATTTTGTAATTCATAAATATTATTTTTCTATTTTTTTTATAAGTTGCTTTTTATATTGTTACGCATCACTTTTATAGGGAATATGTTACATTTTGTGTTTTTATTTAACAAAAGAGGGAAAGCAAAAAGACCGGTAGTTGGGGAACTGAATTCCACTTGAGAAGTTAAACAAGATCTGCTCTGTCATCTATGATTACCGAATTGCTCGAGTCAGGAGAAAGACTTCAATAACAGCCGGAAAGGTAAGTTATAAATAAACAACAGCGCCATGCTCCCGCAAGAGTACCAATCAGAAACCGAAATCCATTCCGCCCTTGACTTGCATGAAACATGAGAGAGAGGGAGAGAGAGTTCGACATACTTGAAATTTTACTAGGGCTCCTGAAACACTAGAGAGAGAGAGAGAGAGAGAGAGAGAGAGAGAGAGAGAGAGAGAGAGAGAGAGAGAGAGAGAGAGATATCTGAAATTTTACCAGGGCTCCTGAAACACTAAAGAGAATAGAACAGAATATAAAATTTAGGCCAAAGACCAAGCGCTGGGACCTATGAGGTCATTCAGCGCTGAAACGGAAATTGACAGTAAGAATATCTGAAAGGTGTAACAGGAGGAAAACTCCGCAGCTGCACTATGAAACAATTTTTAGAGAGGTTGGAAAGTCAGATGGAAAAAAGAGAATATGAACGGAGGTACAGTATAAGGAATGAAAGAGGCTGCAACTAGGGGCCGAAGGGACGTCGCAAAGATCCATAAGTAATGCCTCCAGTGCACCGCATGAGGTGAACTGACTGCATACCCCCGTACGGAAAACACTAGAGAGAGAGAGAGAGAGAGAGAGAGAGAGAGAGAGAGAGAGAGAGAGACTGCCAGACAATCAATGAGACACAGGGAACGAAGCGTAGCGAACGAAACATTCAACCTGTCTCTTTCGCTTGATAATTCGGCCGAGGTCTTTCCTTATCACCGTCTCTGCCTCATAACCTCCAACGAGAAACTGATCGGAAATCAATGACACGCTAACAAGGTTGTAAGCCCGCAAACACAAAATACAGGTGATTATCGAGTTTACGCTGTAGGCATTTCCTTGCGTTTACTGTTCTTTTCCCTGCATTTCATTCCATGGAATTGACTGTTCTATACACACACACACACACACACACACACACACACACACACACACACACACACACACACACATATATATATATATATATATATATATATATATATATATATATATATATATATATATATATATATATATATATATATAGAAACCACATGGTCAAATGTTATATGATTTTCACTTTACCGGTGAAGAATCGCAATTTCGATTACGGAGCGAGTCACAGCTCTTTATACATGTTCCTCTGATACTCTTTGTGGCTCACCACCTAAAGGGTAACAAGCAACTCGTAGTTAGCTGACTGTTGTGGACTAGAGCCCAATTGCAGAACAGATAAATATTATAACATATATATATATATATATATATATATATATATATATATATATATATATATATATATATATATATATATATATCAGCCAACAGAACCTACTAACTACGGTGGAATCCTAACGCATCTCAACGAAAGAGCGCTACACAGATTGGAAATCAACCCCTGGAAAAGCTCCTAATGCTTTTAATTCGCAATTTCTCCACATCAAACGCAACAAGGCAATGCGTAATGCATTACGTGGCTTTTATGCATTACATGGCTGCTCGGCAACTTTAATGACGGGATAACGTTAAGAGCCGACCCACAATGGTACCAAAAGCGATACTCATCCTTTCTCCCACTCCCTCTCCCTCCCCCTCCTTCCCTCTTCCCACACCATCTCCAACCACCATCAACTCCCCTCCCAAATTCCTTCTGCACAACTCCGCCCAAAACTCCTGCTCAACTCATGAGTACACTGATGATCTTATGGCTTTATATATATATATATATATATATATATATATATATATATATATATATATATATATATATATATATATATATATAAAATCAAAATCACAATCATGAAACAATTACAGGTTTACAAAATTACCTATAAACAAGCACATGCATCAATTAACTACCCTCTCCAAAAAATAAAAGACCTAAAATTAACCTTATGAAAGGCAAATGCCACAAAGGAAAAGTGAAACATCAGAGTGGTTGCCAGGCCTTTCGACACTATGGTCCTTTACTAGCAGACTGATGAAACACATAAAAGAAGGTTACAAGAAATCTCATATAATTGACAGGTGACATACAGATATCCCTGAGGATGGGTATTATAAAGGAACAGATGCACCTGGAATCCAACACAGTTGAAGAATTAGTGGACCTACCAAAACAAAGGTAAATCTTTCAGAGGTCAATTAAATGATTATACAGGGGAAGAGACTGACCACCAAAAATTATCTTGGAATGAATAAGCTGATTACATATTTATAAGAGTACAACACTTAATAATTCTCCTTTTGGTAAACAATAACAATTTTTGCAAAATGAACATTTTCAAAAAACTTTTAAACATACGAATACATAGCAAACATATATAATGAAACTAATTAGTAATTAAGTCAGAGATTTTATCTTTAAGGTCATTCTTGAACATTTTACTAATACAGGGGTCCAAATAACACATGCCAGGGATACGCTTGAAATTACAGCTGGAAGTAAGCTGTATAATTGCAGATTCTAAAAGATTTCATGAGAAATCTTTCGATCTGGTAAGCACTGAAATGTCAGTCCAATTAATCCTGTGAGTTTTCACTTGAATGAATATTGCACTAGACGTTTGCACAGTTTTGACAGAATACTTATGCTGCTTAATTCTCACTTCTAAATCTTTACTAGATTGGCCTATATAATCCTTTAATTGACTCCTCCCTGCTTTTGAGCCAGTTGGGCCTAATCCTTTGCAAAACCTCTCAAAGATTTACCTTGTTTTGGTAGGTCCACTAATCTTCAACTGTGTTGGATTCCAGGTGCATCTTTTCCTTATGATCCCCATCTTCGGGGATATCTGTATGTCATCTGTCAATTATATGAGCTTTCTTATATTTTATATATTTCATCAGTCTGCTAGTAGAGGACTGTGAGTCAAAAACCTAGCTACCACTCCACGGTTTCACTTTTCCTTCGGGACATTTGCCTCCCATTATATATATATTCCCTTTGAATTCTTTTGCTGTATAAAGTATGTGTACTATCATTGAAAATACTTTTCTTTCCTTTGATTAATAATTCTGTCTTGAATTCTTACCTTAAATAAACATGATATAATGTATACATATAACCTGGTGAAAGGGAGAGAGAAAGAAAGAAAGAAATAAGAGATAGAGAGAGAGAAAAATGATTGACTCGTAGTGGCAAACATTCTCGGGTTTTTTCTAGTATGACTTGTTGTTTAACACCATTCATAATGGGAATTTATAAATGAGAGAGAGAGAGAGAGAGAGAGAGAGAGAGAGAGAGAGAGAGAGAGAGAGAGAGAGAGAGAGATTGCAAGCATGAATTTACTTGCAATAGTTAAAAACCTCATAGTTAATTCTGCTCCAGATTGTTTGAGTGATGCCTTGTGAGAGAGAGAGAGAGAGAGAGAGAGAGAGAGAGAGAGAGAGAGAGAGAGAGAGAGAGAGAGAGAGAGAACGTTTGGTAGAGGTAGTATGGTGAAGTTGGTGTGCGTGGTGGTGGTAATGCCTAACTACACAGTAATCAATTTCAGACCTCATTTAAACCGACTTTTTAAGGAATACAGAAACAAACAAATTAATGAGGAAATTCGCATTTGAACGTCGGTCATAGCCAGCAGCTACTTAAGGCATGCCCGGATGTTGATGTATTTGTTTCATCTCGTCGATGAGTTATTTCTTGATCTCCAAAGCTGTGCCCACAACTACGAAGTTTTTGTGTGGATTACGTAGTTAGATATGATGATGGTAATACCACAGGGTACTTAGGAATTTGTATTTTACTGGCAAGTTATGATTAACATACGTCTGGCTTAAAAAGAACACTAAAAAAAAAGGTGGTAATTTCATCGCAAGTAATTTTTTAATGAGGGGTATGTCTGTCACAGAAGCATTTGGTCTGTTACTATTTTCCGTGGTGAGGATTCTAAACCACATTTAAACCGATATAGGATTTCAATGTTGATTTTATTGAAGAAATATACAATTATATCAATAATTCTCATAAATTATGACCAAATTACACGTAAATTCTGGCAAAAAAATTATTATAGGTTAATCCTGCGTCTGGCAGCGCCGGGAAAAAAAGGTGGAGTGTCGGATGAAAAATGAGAATAAACCCAGAAAACTAAAGGGAGAGGTGATGTAAAAACGAATATTTCATTTGTTTTGTCTGTGTTTGTATGTCTGTCACGGGGTAGGGGTTTGATTTTGAGTTATAAACCTTTCTGGGGTGACATAGAGGCTGCGTGCAAAATTTTGTCTGGGTCTGTCAAGCGGTTCGGATTTCTATAGTGGACAAACAAATATACAAACATTCACATTCACATATATGGATATATATTTATTGTGTGGGTATGACTTCTCCGCATTTTCGCAGGTACTGAGCGGAGATAACTGACTGAAAATCAACCTAGTTGCTCGATCCTTTGTACCTTCCACTTATATCATACACAAGTTACCCTCTGTGTCGCCGAATTTCTAACTAATCATTTACCGAGATGTACGTAGATTCGTCGCACCTCTAATACAAAAACTGTTGTTGCTTAGGCATACACTCCATCATCAGGAATTCTTGAATTCTGCGCAGCCATTATAAGTGAAATTCATCTACGCAATAATCATCCTTCATTTTCATTCACTCCCTCTGCCTTACAGCTGTCTATCATGTTTCTTCAAATAAGATTTTTTCAGTTAGTTTTATGGACCTTCTTAACTCTCCCTCTCACTCCCTGCCATATTCATCAGGGCGCTTCCCGCTCTCGATAACCGAAAGCGCGTTTTCGAAAATCAGGAAATATCGAAAACCGATCGACTCCGCTCCGCCTTCGAAGGACATTACAATATTAAATTCCAAAGGCATTTACGGGGGGACAATAATCCTATATACCCGAGAGCATATATGTGCTTACAAAGGCCTTTCAGAACGAAGCCCTCTTACCCTCAAACCCCAGAAACCTCATCCCCCAACCCTACCCCGGGGGAAACATTGGATCCCCTCCCCCACCCCTGGTTAGATGTATAGTTCATAAACCAATAGAGGGTAGGACGCGCTGTGGTCATATATGTATATATAATCATTTCATATAATTATCGAATCACATCGCCGGAATTCATAACACAATAATTCGTTATTCATGTCTAACTTATTACTCTATTTCGGGCTCCTGTTTCCCGTTACTTTTTGTAACATCCTCCTTTAATACTTGAGGCTCAGTTCCCAAAACGATATATAAAGAGTTGTGTTGCTCGGTCAAACACAACTGCTGGATCAA
>NC_089777.1:38416536-38419036 GCF_040412425.1 Macrobrachium rosenbergii
TTCAAAGGGAGAAAAAGCCTGGCGCGCACAGATAGGTGTCTCTGTCTGTGTAAATATCATGTAATGATTTTTTAACTAAGCATAAACAATTAATGCTTAAGTGAATACATATCCCCTACTTTATTAACATCTAAATCCTACAAAAATATATGCAAAGGCGGATTTCGGAATCGGAGATCTTGAAGGCTATGTTATTTGCAATATGGAATTTATAAACACCCCAATAGAATTACTGACTGAATCCTGGATTTAAAAGGAAACCCAATGAAAATACTTGTATTTTGGAAATAAAAACTAACGAGAATACTCCTTACCCTTAAAAACAAGTAAAAAATCAGCCGAAGTTTCTTCAGCGCAATCGAGTTTTCGATACAGCGTATATTGCTGTATAAAACTCTCATCCACGGGCCACGAAAATCTCAGCCGCAGCCCAAGAAACTTTCAGCCACTGCCCGGTGGTGGCCTGTGTTGTTGGCACATATAGCTGAGCCAGACGCACGATCATGAATAACCTTAACCTTAAATAAAATACAAACTACTGAGGCTACAAGGGCTGCAATTTGGTATGTTTGAGGATTGGAGGGTGGATGATCAACATACCAATTCACAGCCCTCTAGCCTCAACAGTTTTTAAGATCTGAGGGCGTAGAGAAAAACTGCGGACGGACAGACAAAGCCATCTCAATAGTCTTCTTCTACAGAACACTAAAACTGGAAAAAATACTTGTGTTTTGGAAATCAACATTAAACTAATGGAAGGAATGTTAGTATTTCTTGTTTTTGAAGGCCAACCAAACTGCATTACTCTTCAATGGACGTTGGTAATAAGACAAAATCAAAAGAGCTTAATAAGACCCTCCGGTCAAAATAAGACTTCAAAGGAGCTCCGAAAAGAAAAAAAAAAGCATCGGGAGCCAGAATTCTCCGTCTGTCTCTATTTTTCCTACTCATCACTTCTGAGGAGAAGTCCAATAACATACATGACCTGAAAGCATCCTAGCCTAAATAAGACAGCCGTACCCATGTCAGTGCTGTTAATAATAATAATAATAATAATAATAATAATAATAATAATAATAATAATAATAATAATAATAATAATAATAATAATAACATAGTTATATTATACATTTAAAACGCCTGGACTACTAAGCAGAGGAACTGTTCAGAAAGCAAATATTTGGACATCAGCAGCAATGTAGGCACTTCTTTCATCTTTGAACAGTTTACTAGTGAACATTTTCAGCATGCTTACTATCAACAACGAGCTGGACAAGTTCAAGAAAAGCTCATGAGATGAACAACCTGGTTCTAGAAAAGGCAGAACCTGCGGATATCAAGTATCTGTGTTAAGCCACAACCCGCAGCAGTGTGTATAGATTTTAAAAATCCACTTCTGCTGGCTTTTCTGATTTGACAGCATCCGCAGACCAGTATTAAGAATGGTCTTGCTCACTATAGTATTACTGTAAAACATGTAAAGCTAACTGGAATCACCCATGAACGAAGTACTTACATGCAAGGTTGATACTGATGGGTTCTTTCCAAGCGAACTTGCAATGAACAGGGGTTGCTACAAAGGAGTGTGATTTCTCCTTTGTTGTCCGCCCATCTCACAGATTTTGCAATGAGGGTAATCGCAAATGGAAGAGGTGGTTCAGATTGCATTAAGGATAGTCACATGGCAGACTAAGAACATGTAGATGATGATGTTTTAATCAGCAAAATACTACAAGATTCACAAAGCTTGCCTAATAAATGTAGCAAAAATCTACAGAGATGCGAATCACAATAAACCTACGGAAAACACTGAGGACAGAGTATGCAGATAGAAATAAAATAACATTAGGTGGTGAAATGATTAATGAACACTATTATCCAGTACAGGTTCTCTTTAGCTAGAATTTAAATGAAAGAATGAAAAAGGCAAATCAAATTATACACAGGGTGAATGAAACATGATACCATAAGGGAAATTACTGAAGTTCCCTAGGTAGCTGATATAAAGATGAAATGGAGATGGCTTGGACATGTCCTTCGCACAATCCCTGGGAGAATAATAAGTGACCAAGTCCGCTGGGCTCTTATAGGTGGCAGAAGAGTTTGGGAACCCAGACCTACTTGGATGAGACCTATGAGAACGGAGGCCGGATATGATATAAGTAAAGATTTGTGCATGATAAAGCACAAAAACGATAAGAGTGGCAGAATTTCACAATAACCCTTTGCGTTACGTAGTGCTGAAGGCGACGATGGTGGTTTATTACTAAGAACTAAGCAACAGAAAAAAAACTATATAGGAACACAAGCTACCAGATTAGCTACTTTGGTCAACAAGGACGCAATTGGTTTAAACGGAACGTACCCACATCTCTCTGTGTGTATAAGATTATTCAAAGACAGGCCCCTTCCCCCCTCCTCTTTCTCTTTTCCACAACCACCGACGACACTCAATAACTGCAGCAAGAGTTTGCGATCAGCGCTTGGCACCCCTATCACA
>NC_089777.1:38431536-38449036 GCF_040412425.1 Macrobrachium rosenbergii
TGTGATATACAAAATATACTTATGTATATATATATATATATATATATATATATATATATATATATATAAATTTATATATATAATATATTTATATATATATACATATATATTCTGATACACATATAATATATATATATATATATACAGTATATATATATATATATATATATATATATATATATATATATATATATATATATATATGTATATATGTAATATGAATGTACATATATACACGGTAAGAAACTCGCATTAAACCGCTGACATTAAATCATGACGTCATCAATAGGTACATTACCACACAAAATACCAGCGACAACAATAATTTTCAGAATCTGTAGGATTTCCTCAGTTATAAACCAATGCTAACCTGAAATTATCATCACCTTTATTATCGAACTTATACTAAATATAAATACTTCATTTAATAACACCAACACCTCACATTTCCGTTAACCACAGTCGCTCCTGTTCGCAGGCGGCCAAAACCAATTACTTGCATAATCACCGTCGCACCGCCGACGGGCATCAACCGCTTCCGTCTGCTAACAGGGAGACTATGGGCAACGTCCCTTAAAATCCCCGAAGGGAAAAGACCTTTAAAAGCCGCCCAACTTCATTAAAATCCCCTAAAATTCCTAAAAGTCCGTCACATCCCGTCGATCGCTCCCAAACACCAAATTTTCCTCTGTACCTTTAATCATCACCTCTGGAGTCGTTAGAGGTCCAGTTTGTGGTGAGGTAGAACGGTGGGGAAGTAGGGAAGTGCAGTAGCAGAACCCACTTTAAAAAATGGGGAAGAACAAAGGGGAAGCGCAGTTCGTGGGTGGGAATGATAAGGGGTATAAGGATAGGTGGGAAGAGGGAAGGCGACGAACAAAAGGTGGAAAGCTTTTTTGTGGGTGGGGAAAAAAAGAGGAAATGTAGGAAACCTGGGGATGAGCGAATGAACAGGTGGGGAAATAAGGACCAGGGAATGGTGGGGAAAATGGAAGGGACATGTACGAAATCTGGTAATGGGTGAGATGATGAGGAAATAGAAAAGTAGAAACCGTGACGTCACTGTGGGTGGGGAAGAAAGATGTGAAGGGGTAGGCCCCTGGTGTGGATGGGGAAGATGGGTGGTCGTATGAGGAGGGGTTAGATTATAGAAGGGGGTTAGATTATAGAGGGGCGAACCAGTTCGCGAAAGGATTCAGCGCCGTCTATGCTTTTCATCCACTACCCAAATCAAGTCAGGATGGAACGTCAATGAGAAACAGAAACAAAAAGCTGATTTTGAGAGATATTCTCATCTGTGAAGAGAGAGAGAGAGAGAGAGAGAGAGAGAGAGAGAGAGAGAGAGAGAGAGAGAGAGAGAGTAGTCGTAGTACTTGTAGATAATTACAAATTTACTCCCTCATATCTCAAGTCAATGCGTAATCTTCACCATAAGAATTGAAATAAACAAAAACATCTGAACTAACTGGACCTCTGATTAAGGTTTGTCTAAATATGAAATCTAAATGCAAACAGAATTAAACTATTGGAGGCTCCACTGGCCTTGAATACACCTAAGCACCTAACCTTGTTTCCAAGGCTGCGCGTACCAATCTGTTGCCAAAATACACTATTATGTTGTCATCCGGTTCTGTCCCACAATGAAAACCCCCTCGTGAAAGAAAAATTTGAAGACGTGCGTCCGAGAACTATGGAGATCACGTCCTTGTATAAAAGTCACGGATATATTCCTTCAACGGGAAGCCCAGATCTGGCGGCCTTTCTCAAAACCCAAAACAAGAGCATTCTCAATACTCTGATCTGAAAATGCAGGTAAGAAAGCCTTTTTGTGAAGTCCAGAGCTGAGCCTAAAAGCCTAAAAGTCTAAAAGTCTAAAAGTCTAAAAGTCTAAAAGCCTATTTCCGCAGCCCAGGTGTAAAAGCTTATTTCTGAGACCCTGTCACTAAAACCAAAATTCAGAAAGTCCATGCTTGAAAGCCTACATATGAAACCCAATGTGTAAAAGCACCTTTCTGATAGCCAAGCTCTCAAAGCCCACTCCTGAGTGGTCAGGAGTGAATAACTCTCTTTAGAGCCTAGTTTTGAAAGCCTTTCTGAATGACCAAACATAAAAGCCTTATTATGAAAGCCCCTTTTCAAAAGGATCAGGTCTAAAAGCAGTTTTCTGAAAGTTCACGTGTGACGCCTCCCTTTAGAAGCCCTGTTGTTAAAGACTTCCTGAAAGGAAAGATGTGAGAACCTATTTCACACAGCCAAGACGTGAAAGCCCGCTTCACACAGCCAAGATGTGAAAGCCATTACATACAGCCAAGATGTGAAAGCCTATTACATATAGCCAAGATGTGGAAGCCCGTTTCACACAGCCAAGATGTGAAAGCCTATTTCACACACCAAGATGTGAAAGCCCATTTCACACAGCCACGATGTGAAAGCCTATTGCATACAGTCAAGATGTGAAAGCCTATTATATACAGCCAAGATGTGAAAGCCCGTTTCACACAGCCAAGATGTGAAAGCCTATTTCACACAACCAAGATGTGAAAGCCCATTTCACACAGCCAAGATGTGAAAGCCTTTTTCACACAGCAAGACGTGAAAGCCCATTTCACGCAGCCAAAAGTGAAAGCCTATTTCACACACCAAGATGTGAAAGCCTATTTCACACACCAAGATGTGAAAGCCTATTTCAGACAGCCAAGATGTGAATGCCTATTTCACACACCAAGATGTGAAAGTCTACTTCAGACAGCCAAGATATGACAGCCGTTTTCTGAGAGCACACATGTGAAGACCTATTTCTGACTGCCCACGTTACAAAGCCTTAAACTTAAACCAAAAGGACATTGGCTCCCTAACCACTAAACTTCACCTGCAAATGCTTTTTAATGTTTTTTAAAATGTCTACCTGACAAAACATACGTAAAAATAAAATTAATGAATAAATAAACTAGGTACAATAAGAACCAATACATTTCATACAAACCTTCTCTCCTGTATCCACGATAACCGCCACCCTCTACCACTGCCAATAAGATTCTCTCTCACTTTTTAGCTCTGTGCATAAAAAATTAAGTTACATAACAAAATACGATATATCTGAGGGCCAAACAGCCCAAAAATAGCTGGATGGAGGAGTTTTCATCGGCTCATTTGTCGGCGAGGAAAGGTGTCTTCCACATGCTCAGAGAGAGAGAGAGAGAGAGAGAGAGAGAGAGAGAGAGAGAGAGAGAGAGAGAGAGAGAGAGAGAGAAATAAAAATATCATCTACCCACTCCAATGCGTTAGAGAGAGGTGGAGGGGGAATTCCACTAGCACCAGTAAGACTATCAAAACTGACGAAATCACAAATGCTTGACATTTTCCGCACTTTAAAAAAAACTCTCAAAGATGGCGCGTTCTACAAAATGCCGCATTACTTCGTGGAAATCACACGGAGGACAACAAAAACCTGAACTAATCCACCTCTTCCAACCCCGTGTAAATCAGTATTGTCTAGAATTCATCAGGTCTTCAGCAATAAACACCTAAGCTGTACATTTCCTCCAGAAAACCAGAGGCTTTCTTCTAGGAGGGAATCTGATGCGTTGTACGTTATTCTTAATGCACTTTTGATATTTAAAATAAGAACAAGTGAAAAATGCGCCAAAGTTTCCTCGGCGCAATCGAGTTTTCTGTACAGCGTATAATGCTGTATGAAACTCTCAGCCGCGGCCCATGAAATTTTCAGCCACAACCCGATTGTGGCCTGTGTTATTGGCACCTATAGCGGTAACAGACGCACGACCATGGCTAACTTTAACCTTAAATAAAATCAAAACTAATCTAGATGGCTGCAATTTGATGTTTGATGACTGGAGGGTGGATGGTCAACATTCCAATTTGCAGCCCTCTAGACTCTGTAGTTTTTAAGATCTGAGGGCGGACAGAAAAGTGCGGACGGACAGACAAATAGCCATCTCAATAGTTTTCTTTTCCAGAAAACTTCAAAACTTTCAACGACGTCCAAAACTTAAAAGAAAAGATAAAACTTTACATTTGGCTAAAGAAGAAAAAAATTCATCCGCTCTTTGGGGATGTTTTATAACGCCAATTATTACACGCTGTGGTGTGCGCGATCACCCGATCCTACAAGACATACGGTAACAAGTATCCACATATTTTTTTGTGTGTAATAATGACAGTCTGCGGCTAAAGAACTCCAGATTTAACTGTCACAAAATGTTAAGCAAGACTATGCAGAGCAACAAAAAAAAAAGTGCAATTACAGTTCTGAAAGGGCATCTACATTAGATATCAATACTTACCATACACCAACTATATTAAGGAGCAGATCAACAAAGCCAATAAAATGCTACGCAGTCTTCCGCAGAACACCAACGCCCATACATTTTTTTTAATCTGTTTATTATTTTTTTATTTCTTTCTTTTTTAATAAGTGAGATCTCTTCTTTCCCTATTTCTCTTTACTTCCTCTTACGTCTTCCTAACGAACACCATATTCTTTGGAAGCCTGAATTTCAAGTGAGATGCCCATGTAGGCTTGTCCATATGAACAGATTTCATCTACTGAATAATAATAATAATAATGATAATAATAATAATAATAATAATAATAATAATAATAATAATAAACAAAACACGCATAAACAAAAAACGCAGAGCGAATAAAAGTGTAGTGAAAAACTTGTAAACAAATACATAACATACAAACGAACATACAACTTGAACAGATGTCTAGAAATAATAGAAAATACAAGGCGATGGCACATCTCTGTAAAGTCTAGTTGGATCACTTTCGGCAGAATTCTTTCTGCCTTGAAGGTTAATCATAGCAATTCGGTTTACAAAGCTCTCTCTTTCTCTCTCATCTTAGGAAGATGCTACACCTTCATCCCATCACAGAAGCATGCCAGCCACAATCCTCCACAGAGACAAAAAACTGCTGCTTTTGATGTACAACGGTCTCACCACACCTTCGAAAAGGGGGGGGGAGTGAATTATTTCGCTGAAATTTTCGAGATGTCAGTACAGGGTGTCATTTTCGCAACTCTGGTAATCTGAGAGGATATCCAGAACTAGACTGATCTTAAATCACATTTTGAACACTGGTATTTTGGCAATTTTAACAATTATATTGGTATAAAGTCATCATTTGCACTCTGGAATTTTATTTGAATTTCCAAGAGTTCATTCGTTTTCATTTATATCCTGAACTTGAGAACACGGAGAGAAATACCGGGACTAAATCTATTCTAAATTCTGTATCAGTATCCCAGGCTTCACATTTACGTTTAATGTACAATTATTATAAATAATAATAATCGATAAGATATCTCGGCATAAGACAGAGAGAAATATATAAATATACATACATACATGCATATATATATACATATATATATACATACACAAAATACATACACAGCATATATATATACATACATACATACATACATACATACATACATACATACATACATACATACATACATACATACATACTGTCTGCCACAAATCTTTCATATGATGTCTGCATAAACCATTACTATCGAATAAACTAACCCTTGGAAATAGAACTACACCCAAATGGAACTACTGCGTACATGGATTGGTATAACAGACGTAACAGTAGGCTTCATGCACTAAATGGCTGAGACCATTAAGACCTCTATTTGCGAGCGAGCGCGTGTGTGTATGTATATGTATGTATATATATATATATATATATATATATATATATATATAATATATTTTATATAATATTAAAAATATATATATATATATATATATATATATATATAAGATATATATACTATATAAGATATATACATGCATATAAATATTACATAACATTAAACTGAAAATAATAAAAATAATCACGGAAATACAAGCAAGACCACTTAACAATCCATTATTTCTACGAACTCGTCAATAATTTATACCACTACCAGGTACGAAGTCATTCATAATTCACAACCTGAGCACACAGAATGACCGACACCTGCATCTCACCAGTGAAATCCACTGGTCCACCAGGAAACAGATCAGCCAAAAGCTCCTCACGCGAGTTTACTTTATATATCAATCATTCAGAAAGCCTAAATCAATGTTCGTCATAATCAAGCGAATAGAATTCATTAGTATTCTACCTATGGTTTTTCTTTAGCAAAGTGGAAGCTGATGGACAGGCAACTGTGTATAATGTATTTGTACGTATGTATGTATATATATATGTGTGTGTGTATGTATATATCTATAGATATACATAACACCACAACCTTTAAGGCATATTCAGCAGTGAAAGATTGAACTTTCGTTAGAGGGAACACAAAATGAGGATAATAGTCCAAAAATAAGAAATGAAAGAATTCCATCATACTTCACATTTACACAAAGGAAGGCGTATATTTATACGTGACAAAACAGGCCAAAAAAGTCATCTTTTCTAACGATCACTCACAGAGGATGTTTGTAAAATGAAAAAGACATCTGAACTATTTATAATAAAGATCGAGAAACGGAACAAATCTCTTGGGAGTGGCTCCCAAGAGATGAAGAGTCCACGATCACTCCCACAATCGTACTTCACTGCTGAATCATGGATGATCCGGTCGTGCGGAAAACATACAATACGCCATTTCCCATCTATCTTGTGAAGCGCACCCTGGCGTTTTGGGTACTGATGCCTCTCCTTTCCAATACTTCTTCCACGCCATTTATCCAGACTATCCTTGGTCTTCCTCTCTTCCTCCCTCCAGATAATTAAAACTGCCCTGTCTTTCCACAACCTCATCATCCTCCAGCCTTTCCATCCTTTCACATTCGCTAACCTTTTAACCGCTTCCTGCGCATATCATGGAGTCCCTGTTGACCTAGGCAATATATTATGTACCTGGTAGTTACTCGACTGTGACTAGTTGCAAGCAGGGTAGAGAAGGACAGGGCGCTAGTCACCTCATTCCAAAAACTTGCTATGGGGCGTCCTTGAGATCGAGTCTTTGAGCCGTTGCCACTGCTTGAGAGCTTAGAATTGCGCTGAGAGGAGTCATATCTTAATAGAACAGAATACAGAACTTAGGCCAGAGGCCAAGCGCTAGGACCTATGAGGTCATTCAGCGCTGAAATTTTTCTTCTATCATTTCATCCTGTAGTAGGAGCAGCAGCAGTAGTAGTAAAATAAACATTCAGAGATAAAATATTACATATTTCTTCTGGCAGTAAAGGTATCAAACCTACAGACTAATTTTGATAAAAGATCAGTATCGACCTCTGAAACTTGAAAAATATAACACAAATTGAAGCTCAAATGTATTTAAAAGCATATAAAGTTTTGGAGAGTCATATGCTCTTAGACTTCAGTGTGTGTTTTAATATCTCCACGCTGAAGAGGGAGCATGAAGCTCCGAAACTGTATGTGCTGTTGAATATATTTGTTCTCCAATGTGTGTGTGTGGTTTTTTTTTTAAGTTACTGACTAATTTCACATAACAACGTAGTATTAGCTGTACGCATCTTCAGTCGAAATTCCAACTTCTGTGCATTTACAACATACCTGAAAACATAACTGACAACATCTAAGTCCATTTCCTAATAGCAGCAGCAGCAGTAGTAATAATATTAATAACGGCATTATTATTGTCAGCAATAGCAGCAAAGAAAAAATACTCGTATGAGAAGAGCTCGTTCCATACAGGCTTCGGCATGAAGACCTGACAACAAAGGGAAAAGACAAAGTCATTTACGTAAAACATTTCCTCCTCCTTTCCCTCACTCCTCGTCAAGACGAGACCATAAAAAACAGCTTCATAAAATGAGTGTAACGGAAAAAAAAATAATCTTGAGACGCTGCTGCAGCTTCCGGGTCTTTGGAAGCGTGAAAGTGAAAATGCAGGATTATTAAGAGCATTAAAAGGTGTAATCTTCGAAGGTGGTTATCCTACGGGATATTGTAGCCTCAAGGAAGGAGCGTCAGAAATTTTATATTAGAAGGGTAGCGTTTTATAAGGAACACCATAACATGATAGTGTCAGGGAAAAGAATTTTAAATAGGTTTTTACACTACGAAAGCTTTTATATCATAACGCTACTGTTTTACCTGAAGTGTTGTGTCATAAAATAGTACCATGGAAAGTTCAATTAATTTTCCAACAAGTAACAATTTTATACTAGAAAGATGATTCCTTATCTGTACTTCTCTGATATTATTACCAACGAGAAGGTGTTGAAAGGTTAATAACAAGCGAGAATTTTGAACTAGAATGATACAGATGTTTTACCTCAAGTACTTACACATTTATCAAGAAAAATAATCAGGAAATGTTAGAGTTCAGATTCAAATGGTAGCATTTTACACGAATTACCTGGTATAATATTATCATGGAAAATGTCACTAATGCTTTATACAACGTAAAAATTTTATATCTGAATGGCAACAATTATATATGAGCCATACTGGCATTATGGCATCAAAGTTAACGTGTTCGAAATTTTATAATATCAGAAAAGTTTACACTACAATAATGACTTTTGTACCTGAAAATTCGGAGGGAAAAGGTCTAACGCTTTTCATTTGCAAAGACTGTGAAACTACTCACAGGAAATACCGTAACGTGATAGCACCGTGGAAAAGATGGAATTCAAATGACCAAAATCATTAGGATTCACAATTAAAGATCATAACTCAAGATGATGAATACAGATGTATGAGACAGATGAATCACATATTCACAGCCAGTGATAAGGTGAGATTTATGTATTAAAAGATGAGGAAAAAAAAGTTGCGAATGCCCCATGAAAAGATCAAAATGTCTATGTAAACCGGCAACTGAATGAATAATCAAAGCAAACTGAAGAATTTTCGGTGTTCCGCGCTCATCGTGAAGGAGAGAGAAACATTTTGAGTAAAAACTCAAGAGATCAATATTCTAGAGAGAGAGAGAGAGAGAGAGAGAGAGAGAGAGAGAGAGAGAGAGTCCCAAGCGTACAGTATGATCCTTAAACCCTGGATATAAGTTTACAAAAATAATAATATATAAATTAATACATAAATGAAGGCTCTCAAAACTGGATAAAGATATGTGAAAACTACTGGAACGTGAAATTATTGAAAAACAGAATCTCAATCAACGGACACAAAAACCTCAGCACGACAAACCTGTCTGTTGAATAAAGGAAGGATTTACGAGTCTGGCAAAACAGGAATTAGAAGAACGTTCCAAAGCCTCATCTCAAACGGAAAACTTAACGCTTGTTTTCCAGTTTTTATCGAACAAACTGCAAATGTTTTCCCTGTCATTCACTCACCCTAATACTTCCCTAATCGCCACCGTGACTCACTACGGTCAAATGGGACTCAAAGCCATTTAATAAGTTCGAAGCCACGATTTTTTTTTCTCTTTAGATAAAGTTGCTTGCCTCTACTAAATAGGTTTCATCGTTCTCAAAATTATCTTCGACCAAAAGCGTTATTTCGTTAGAAGGTTTGCGCTCTCTCTCTCTCTCTCTCTCTCTCTCTCTCTCGATCCGAAACCAAGGAGATACAACACGGATACAAAATACCTGATACGGAAACCAAGGCACACGCTAAACAAATAAAGAGAAAAATCGTTTCCAATGCAGGGGCCATGATTTACCCATTACATACTGCGGCAGGAAGGTACCCAAGGTCACCGGGTCTCTCTCTCTCTCTCTCTCTCTCTCTCTCTCTCTCTCTCTCTCTCTCTCTCTCTCTCTCTCTCTGTATATATATATATATATATATATATATATATATATATATATATATATATATATATATATATATATATATATATATATATATATATATATATATATATATATATATATATATATATATATATATTCACATATATATACACACACACACACACATAGGTGTCTGTGTACATATGCGCATATACAAGTGCTATTAAGGTCTAAAAGTGAACAATTAGATTAAAATCAAATAATTTACCTTTAACTTCGTATCCAGACTTTGTGTAAGTGTTCTCACTGGAGCGTTTATGTTACATTAAAGTCCAAATGTCAAGAGAAATTGGTCTACAAAACAGTCTCGCGCGGAAGTTGATGTGATACTCAGGCCTGAGCATGTTGACAAATTAGCCTGAATTTTGAATTTTGCAAAAGGAGTCATTGTGTGTCTGTGTGTGTGGGTGTGGCAGCACATGTGCATATGGAATCCTAACGATGTTTGGGTGAGCTGTTGCGTGGATATATCAGTTCAAATCTAGTGACTTCCCTTCGATTATTATAAATAGAATCTCTCTCTCTCTCTCTCTCTCTCTCTCTCTCTCTCTCTCTCTCTATATATATATATATATATATATATATATATATATATATATATATATATATATACATATACATATACATACAAACATATAGGTCTGGGCAGAGGCCAATGGAAGCGGCAACCTAGCGTTCTTATCTAGTGAAGGTAAAATAAAAGTCCGAAATGGAAGGAAAATTCTTCCTAATGTGACCAAGTCAATAAAAAACAAAAATCTGAATGACTTAAAAACTATGGACAAATTCTGATTTTTTTAGATTTATTTCTAATGTTAACTATACAAAAATACAATTCTTTTTCAAATTGTTCATCCACCCATGATTTATGAGTGACTAAATAAGTGGATGAACAATCATGACTCTCGTCTAAACTAACAACTATTTGACATTTTCCACGTTTAATTGTCCTTTTCTCGAAAAGATCAATAATTCATATAGTCCCAGAGAGAGAGAGAGAGAGAGAGAGAGAGAGAGAGAGAGAGAGAGAGAGTAAAACAAACCTCACAACAAGTATCTTCATCAGAGACAGGGAGAGACAAGGCAAACTTGGCAAGTAATCTGGTTCCAGATATGTCGTGAGTCGGTGGTGAAACTGAAATTTTATGCAAAGAAACAAATAAAAGACATTCAGAGCCTCTAGGCTGTACGTCTGATTAAAAAAATATATAAAAAATAAGAAACGAACTCTATGTTTTCCTGCTATCACATACGTTTTTATTATAAAGTTCGCACGTTTCAACAAAGGCACTTTCGTTTACTTATTGAGGCTTCGTCCCCTGTTCATGTTTATGTTATCTCTGGGGTTCCTAGATATTAAGGTGCCAGACCCAATAATCTTAGCAATATGGTCAAAAATGTTCATACCATGGTTCATGTGGTCTAGACAACGAGCGAGAACAGGAGAATGTGCTGCACACACCCAAAGCAATGGAGGACGAGTCAGATTATACCGAAGGGGTGTACGTCGTAGGTGAGAACTTGGGAATATTTCTGAATATTCTGGAAGCGATCTGTAACACGTGTGAGAATTGAAGAAACCCTCAGCTTATGATCAAAGTGATCTAGGCCACTAATGACAGCTGGATAATTAAGGAGTTATGGAAAATGGGTTAAACCACTAAAAAATGGGAAAAACTTAAAATTGAAAACTTGACGCAGTTTAAACATTTGAAAGATAATAGTTCAAAATATACAAGGTGGAGTAAGCAATTCAAAATCTTAATAGATTAAAAACAAGGAAAACATGTTTGTATAGAACGGAAACTTGGGGTCTATCTTCCAGACTTGAAAGGGAGTGTACTCTAGGCCATAGGTAGACATGAGCATTAGGCTGGCTGTCTGTCCCTAACACTCACCACTGGAAATGGGAGGGGGGAAGAAAAAAAAAAAGCCAAGATGGGTTCAGAGAGAAGAAGGCAATTAGATTGTGGTAGAGATAAGAAGTGAACGGGTAAGTGCAGGAGCCAGACAAGTTCTTAACGAGATTTTTCAATGGATGCTTACACTGTTTTCCCCATGACCATTGCTCTCTCTCTCTCTCTCTCTCTCTCTCTCTCTCTCTCTCCATTGCATCACATATGTAAGGCGTCGGCAACATAATGGAAAGAGTAAAAATGGAATGTTGGCTACTAAGATGTGAGGTAAAATTTGGCAACGGCAAGTAGCCCACCATCACCCACACCCCCCAGCTTCCCCCTTTCTCTCTCCCTCATGCCTTGGCACCGACCACGCTCACGGAGCCCCACTTGGCACCGACAGACGCTTTACCCCCTGACACCATCCAACTCCCTCCTTCCCCCATTTCTTTTTTAACCACCACCTCCCCCCTTTACTGCACCATCTGCCTTTGAACCCCACCCCTAACTATGGAGCCATATCCCCTTTGCTTACCCCCTGAACTCTCTCTCTCTCTCTCTCTCTCTCTCTCTCTCTCTCTCTCTCTCTCTCTCTCTCTCTCTCTCTCTCTTCAAGAGAAGGGCTCTCACATCTACTGTATTCTTCTTTGCTACTCCTCCTCACTATCCCTTTCTCATGCATGAGGAGACGAATGCTCCTCGTCCAAGGAAGCAGGCCCTGAGAGAGAGAGAGAGAGAGAGAGAGAGAGAGAGAGAGAGAGAGAGAGAGAGAGAGAGACTAGGACACTTCGCAGTGGAATGTGTTAGTCCTGAGTCAACGAAAAAATCAAAAGACACCCTGACCTGAGCATAAACAAATGCCTTCGCGTAGTTAAGAGCAAAAACGGGGGGAAAAAAAATTCCGAAGACTCGTCGCGAGGGTAATCACATTATCTATCAGCAAGGTAAGGGAAAGTGTGTGGTGTACTTACCCACTGTGTGAATAATCTATAGATTATGTTCTCTCACACACACACACACACAAATATGTGTGTGTGTGTGTGTGTGTGCTTTTTAGAATCACAAATAGGCACGAAATTTATTATCAACTGAAGCCACAAGATATGATAATGAAAAGGAAACTACAGAGTGCCAAGTAGTTTTGTGTATATTACATGTACTTGGCACTCTGTCGTTCCCTTTCCAACATTTATATATATATATATATATATATATATATATATATATATATATATATATATATATATATATATATATATATATATATATATATATATATATATATATATATATATATAATTTCTATATACGTATAAATATATATATACAGTACATATACAGCTATACAAACATATATATATATATATATATATATATATATATATATATATATATATATATATATATATATATACATACAGTATAAGCACTAAGTTACAAACGTCCTTTAATATCCAATCCGCTCTACCTCGGAAATAATATATTTTCATATATGTTACCGAAGGGGAATTTTTTAATTGATAGTAAGTTCGTCGTCCCGTGGGCTCGAACCAACGAAGGACAAGAACTCAGGACTACAGTGACGCCTTAACCCACAAGGCCCACTTGTCAACTAAAAAATTCCCCTTCCGTAACATATATGAAAATATATTATTTCCGAGGTAGAGCGAATTGGATATTAAAGGACGTTTGTAGCTTAATGCTTGTATATGAATCACGGTGATGTGATAAAAATTCATTCATATATACAGTATATGTATAGCTATACAAACAGATAGATAAGCCTTTTTTTCTCTCAGGAGTAGTTGCCTCCTGAGAAGGATCAAGGTTTTTGTTGTTCAAGCTAAAGTCATTTCGCCACAGTTTTGATATTATGACCACAAACTATAATGACAAACCGGAGTTTTCTGACAAATTATCTTCAACTTTATACGTTTTAAAAGTTCGTATCTCACTCTCTCTCTCTCTCTCTCTCTCTCTCTCTCTCTCTCTCTCTCTCTCTCTCTCTATATATATATATATATATATATATATATATATATATATATATATATATATATATATATATATATATATATATATATAAACTTCAGAGCCACTGACACTATCTACTGATGATAGATCTACAGAAAGGAGCTTTTGTACTGACCACTGACTCTTCCCCCGACTCATGGAGAAATCCCCCATCTGACCATGACCCTAACCTTTTTCCCCTAATCTTCCCCCAATCACCTTCCAATCTCCTTCTCCAATCCCGAAGCCATATAATGACTCATCCCCAGCCCACTTGCTCTCTTTCTCCTTACCCTAGAAATAATGCACTCCCATTTGAGGTGACTGACCAGTCTATTAGAACGTTCTTTTGTTTGTTTTTCTGTTCTCGATTTCGATGATTTTACAAGTTCCATTTGAAATACCTTCTCGCCTTTTCCAACATCTCAAGGTGCTTATGACTCAACTTAAGACGTAATATACCTCGATGCTTCGAATTTATCAATTAATTTTCACCTTAAAACTTAAATAATTTCTTCACCTCGATGTTTTTACGCAACTGAGTGAAGTGACATTTTAGTCTATAAATAGAATATCTTCCAAGTTTCATACCCTGAAGGCCTGCCTGCATTCACTCACTTCACGAAGTAGTGCATATCTGGGTTACTCATCGACAATCTAAATGCACAATGATAATTTTCTTCAAGTCTCTCATTTCTCCATTTTTATTCCATTTTCTCAATTCTTATTCTACTCCTCCTCCTCCTCCTCCTCCTCCTCCTCCTCTTGACCATCTACTTCTTCTCTTGCCGCTATTCTTGGCTACATTTCTAGTGGCAAACAAATACCAGGGAGGGCTGAAAACAACTCTATCATTATCTTCATCGGTGACAGTACTCAGCCATTACGGGATGACGAAATAGAATAACGGCATTTGGCATATTTCTTTCTTCCTTTCTTTCGACCTCCTCGTGGAAATGGAGATTCCATTGTAATCTCCTCTCTCACTTTTTGTGTGAGTGTGTGTGTATATATATATATATATATATATATATATATATATATATATATATATATATATATATATATATATTATATATATATATATATATATATATATATATATATATATATATATATATATTTATATATATATATATATATATATATATATATATATATATATGTGTGTGTGTGTGTGTTTATGTGTGTGTATATATATATATATATAAATATATATATATATATATATATATATATATATATATATATATATATATATATATATATATATATATATATATACACACACATTCGACGTCAATCATCCTTCTGTGTGGGTGACTATAAGGGGATTCATCCACAAATCAGCCGAACCGGTGAAGTACAAATGTGGTAATTAACGTTGTCTTTTTTTCTCGGGAGCCACTCATTTCTAGAGGACACAGATTAATGCCGAGGCATTTGTATGTACATGTTTGTGTACATTAGAGAGAGGAAATAGAAAGAAAAATATACAATGCACCAGAGAGAGAGAGAGAGAGAGAGAGAGAGAGAGAGAGAGAGAGAGAGAGAGAGAGAGAGAGAGAGAGAGAGAGAGGTAAGGTTATAACATTTCCTGCAAAATAACAGCAGTACCCAAATGGGTAACATGCTAAATGCATGCAGACCTGGACTTTACACCAAGAAGTGTGTTAAACTATTGCTTTACCCAAGACCTGTAAGTCTTGCATCAGCCGTTTCTTGTCATATTGTATGTATTAAGTAAATAGGAAAGATAAGTACAGAAAAAGTGGTAACAATGATGGACAATACATAAAAAAAAACAGATGCTTAGATAACTGTATATGAATTTTTTTTATTCATCACAATTTCCGCTTTTAATGCCCTCAAGGGCAAGCGGGTAGTAGTAGGAAAACGGGTAGCGATCAATGACAAAAAAAAAAAAAAAAAATATATATATATATATATATATATATATATATATATATATATATATATATATATATATATATATATATATATATATATACACACATATACATATATAATAAAGGTAGTCCATAAAAATACCAAAACGGTAGATTTCAAAATCTAGCTTTTTGGTGTTTTTTATGGTCTACTTTTATTAGATGGAATTCTGCTTTAACAGGAAATATTTTATAGTAATATACATACATACATACACACACACATTATATATACATATATATGTGTGAGAGAGAGAGAGAGAGAGAGAGAGAGAGAGAGAGAGAGAGAGAGAGAGAGAGAGAGAGAGACTCCTCACATTCACTAATGTATCTGTCTTCAGCGACACGTGTATAAGCTTTTACATGCACTCTGAGGAAAAACAGAGAAAAGCAATAACAGGAAAAAAAAAAACTCAAAAAAGAAAAATCACAATAAACTCTCCAAAAAACAAACAAAAATATTTTTGAAAAATACACCAAAAATACAGAAAAGTGAGGCGGGTGCGGAGAAATATGGCCGGTGGGGCAACAAACATCTTTTCAATGGCCATTCTGCATCTTTTTACACGGACTGAGAGTGTGGAGGAAGTGCGCTAATGCATCGCAAGGAAAAAAAAAACAATCAAATAACATAAAAAAAAAGGGCCTCCGCATTTTCGTGTTGCACACACAAAAACATAAACAGGACAGTACATCGCATCGTCGTGTTGCGAAGAAAACACACTACGGTCTTTTTTATCACATTCTTAAAAAAACAAAACAAAAACAAAAACAAAAAATCGCTACTAGCGTGACTAGCCGCGCGAACCAGTACGGTCACCTGCCTTAGTTCACATTAAGAACGGACTTCATATACCTGGTAGTCAGCCGACTGTAGTGGATGGCTCACAAGTGGAGAAAAGCATGAAGCTGGTAAACTCTGCAAAATTACTTCAGGGGAGAGGAAGGAGTAACAGTTTCCGAAGCCACTCTTTCTAAACGGCAAGGCATACATGGGATTATTAACGTAGATACACACACACACACACACATATATATATATATATATATATATATATATATATATATATATATATATATATATACAGTAAGATAGATAGATAGTAGATAGACAGATACATATATGTATATATATATAATATATATATAAACCAAAAAATTATAATCGATAAAGACTGGGAACACATGAATCCTGAAATCAATTATTACGAAATAAAGAACACTGGGAAACTGCACACATAAAATGACGAAATAGAACTAAAACAGAATGGAAAGAAAATTATGCGTTAAAACTACAATCATGACAAACGATGTGAAACAAACATACCTAAACATCATATCTACGAAAGGTAGCATATGTTAGCGCGAATGATGAGGAGAACTTGTGTCGAATACCAGTTACGGTAGCTCACTCCTAATGATAATGCTCTCACGTTGCTATTATTATTATTAGTACCAGTAATCCTAGTAGTTGGCTACCAACTCATGATCAGAAATAGTTATAATAATGGTTCCTGACATACATACAATTCTGTCTATTTCCATTTACATGTGATATTCATAACTGTGAAATTACTATGGTTTTCATATATTCTGTATTTCCTATTATCTTCTTTCAAATGGACACAATATTCTTTGGAAGCTTGAATTTCAAGTCAATGGCCCCTGCAGGCTTCTTCCATATGAATAGTGGTTTATCTTCTGAATAATATATTATAATATATATATATATATATATATATATATATATATATATATATATATATATATATATATATATATATATATATATATATATATATATATATATATATATATATATATGTGTGTGTGTGTGTGTGTGTGTGTGTGTTACTGAAAAACATTTCATTTACT
>NC_089777.1:38459036-38486536 GCF_040412425.1 Macrobrachium rosenbergii
CTCCTTTATTAACTGCTCCCGCAACAGTCGACTAACAACCAGGTACTCATCCCCTGCTTAGATCAGCACAGACGTGGATTTGAAAATATTCCCCCATATTGTTCCTTCCTCGTCCGGAAGCTAACGCGGACCAACTAATTCGCGAGCCATTTGCGCTACCATTTACACTATGAGGAGAGAGAGAGAGAGAGAGAGAGAGAGAGAGAGAGAGAGAGAGAGAGAGCACAAGACTTCAGCGTCCTTCCCCCTCCCCGTCTCCCCTTGCATTCCACTCTAATGCGGCGCAAGTTCTGCACGCAAACAATTATTCCTCTATCGTGAATGCTCCCGTAAACGACCAACCTGAAGTGGAAGAATTTTCAGTCGTTCGACGGGATTCTGAAACGTCCTTTCCCCGGAACACACGTGAACTGCAAGTCCTCTTACCAAGAAAATTTCAAATAAACTGAATCAGCATTATCTGACCCCACGCTCTCCAATAAATACTAAAAATGTAAAAACAAAACACCCGTTTCTCCCTTCTTGCAACCAGAACGAAGTAAATGGCAGGGCGTACGCTTCTTGGAATAATAAAAATAAACAACTCGCGCATTTAACCCAAAATCGAGGCGATAAAAGAAATTCAAACAAATACTAGATCAAGCACACATGATCTTCCAAAAAATAAAAGCGGTGAGTAAAAAATAACAGCAAATAAAACCGACATAATATCGTACGACCCCAGGTACAATAAAGAGAAAACAGACAAAACATCCACCGTTTACAAGTCCTCTCCCACCGAATAAAAACGAACGGAAAGCACACAACCGCTGTATCTGATCTACAGAGATACACAAATCCAGCGAAGCCGCAAAAGACCAGGCAGGGTCGCTCTCCTCTCGCCTATGAATTTTGCAAAGCCTAAATGAAATCCTCCCCCGTGCTTGCAATAACAAGCGCGTCCCCGTGCTTGCGTTGGATGGAGGGAGAGAGGATGGGGGATAAATGGAGGTGGATGGGGAAGTGGACGGAAAACGAGTGGAGGGGACAGAAAGAGACGAGGGATGAGAGATGAGATAGGGGGATAACTGCTGAAGGATGGGAGAGGGGAAGGGCGATGATTGGAGGAGGATGGGAATAGATGGGGGAATATAAAATGGGATGGGATGAAATCAAAGGAGGAAGGGGGGGGATGAGGGAGGAAGATGGGAGGTGAAGACTGCAGCGGGATGGGATTGGATAGATAAAGGGGAGATAAGGGGGTAGGTGTTGAGGAAAATGGGAGAAGGATAGTGGTTGTGCGGGCAGAGCGCTATTTAAACCAGGACAATGGTTGAAGCTTACAATATCAAAGGATATTTACACGAAGAGAGAGAGAGAGAGAGAGAGAGAGAGAGAGAGAGAGAGAGAGAGAGAGAGTTACCTATACAGCGACCCACCCATCTGGGGGGTGGAGGGGGTCACCTCGGCAAGACCCTGCACTGTGCGAATTCGGTTATTACTAGCATTGGTTACTGAAACCAATGATGTCATATCTGATTTAAGTGAGAGAGAGAGAGAGAGAGAGAGAGAGAGAGAGAGAGAGAGAGAGAGAGAGAGAGAGTTGAGTAAAGTGCCTCCTATTTTCTAACCTTACATGACGTTTAGAAACATTTACCAAGACGTCAGGCAAACAGACAGCACGCGCAGAAAAGAAAAATTACACCAAAAATCAACAGTAACAAAGTTATCAAGATGCAATAAAAGTCAGTCAGTTAAAAGAGCTGACAAAACAGTTAAAGTTACTGATACCAATATTTTCCGCTCAAATAAACTAATACAACACACGTTTTTATCACTGTTTGACAAACGAGAAGCGACATGAAGACGTAGCAAATTGCTCGGGAATCATATTTGACATAAAAAAAAAGGTTTGACACATGAAATGTTTCAATCTAAAAATGAAACAACTCAATCAGTCACTTATTCCGATTTGACACACGAGATAAGACAAACAAAAAATGACACAAATGAAGACGATGCCAGTTTCTCGAAGCTTTCACTGAGTCATCCCCGCTTGAGACACAAGATTTGTCAACCAAGATATGACAAAATCAAGAAATCAGCAAATTACACCGAAGCTTTCACTTCGTCAACCCGACTTGTTCCACTAGGCGTGTCAGCCATTGTTAAGCACAAATCAAAGGTTACCAGGTTACAAACGACAAAATCATTTTATTAACTTCTTACTCTTGGCTCGTATCAGTAATAATGTTAATAATGACAAGATGAACCAAAAATCTACTACTTAAATCATTCTTCTATCCCTCCGTACCAAAAAAAGGCAAAAAAACATCTAAAATAAACTCTAATTCTACCCGATATTCGTTTCTTTCACTATAAAAAAAATTAAAAACTCTACAGAAGGATTTAAGCACACCGGATTACCATCATATGACAAGAACGCCCAAAATGAATGTGCATGCGTTCCTAAGGATTATGACGAAAGACAAACGACAAAATCCAGCCACAAAAGAAGAGCAGGATAAGCTTGACCTCACTCGCTCTTAAACCCCCGCCAAAGCATGTCACAATCAAATAAAACACAAGATTCCACAGCCCACGGAAAACACGCCATCAGGCTGTTCAATATGCGAAACTAAGCCCACTCGGCATTGTCCTGCTTAATTGCAGTCTGAGTCGTATGCCAAATTGGTGGGTGTATGGCGGTGTCAAGCAAGCGAGGAATACTGCGACCAATTAATCAAGCGACGCAAGAAATCCAGCACGTAACGCCTGTCGTCTTCTTACTTTGTCCCGGACGATGGGTGGCAGTCATTTTTAACCGGAAGTTCCACGACTGGCAGCTGGGGTTAAAAGTAGTAGCAGGAGCTGAGGGAGAAGCACAAAAGCAGCGCTAGGAGGAACAAGAACAAATAGGTAGAAAATGCGCCGAAGTTTCTTCTGCGCAATCGAGTTTTCTGTGCAGCGTATAATCAAGGCCACGGAAAATAGATCTACCTCTCCGTGGTCTCGGTATAATACTGTATGAGCCGCGGCCCATGAATCTTTAACCACGACCAGTTGGTGACCAGACGTATATCGTTGCCAAATGCACGATTATGGCTAACTTTAACCTTAAATAAAATAAAAACTAGTGAGGCTAGAGGGCTGCAATTTGGTATGTTTTATGATTGGTGAGCGGATGATCAATATACCAGTTTGCAGCCCTCTAGCCTCAGTAGTTTTTAAGATCTGAGGGAGGACGGACAGACAAAGCCGGCAAGAACGGAGTCAACAGCAAGAGTAACAGTAGATAGTAAAAGGAAAGAAGGGAGGGTGTAGGAGTAAGCAGCATATGTAGATATAAACAATTAGAGACGAAAGCGCAGTGAATAAGAAAATCTCTCGACGAACTGACTGCTATAATTTCATAAAACTGGTGTCACAAAAGCTATGGTCACCGACGCCGCAAAAACATGTCTGCTAATACATCTCCACATAATTCCTCCAGACTTTTTTAGAACTTAAAGATTTAAAATAAAAGCTAATATAGCTCTCACTAAATTAGATTTCAGGTGTCACTGTGACCCATATCCACTAGCATTAGGCTGACATCGAAGTGGTGGTCACCCATTCAAGTACTAAACACATGTGACTAACAAGAACTTGCATCATTTTTATAACAGCTTACCGTCAAGCTTCACTTGCCAATTCCGATAAGCACTCACCTGAAAGAAAATTGAACAATTTATTAGAAACCTAAATAATAATAATAATAATAATAATAATAATAATAATAATAATAATAATAATAATAATAATAAACTTAAAATAGTGGCTGTTTTTCATTTTCTTTGAACTGAAAATATATTTCTTTAAAAGGTTATTTTCTTACCATAATTTCTAGACTGAAATGACAAGAGGTGGACTCTCTCTCTCTCTCTCTCTCTCTCTCTCTCTCTCTCTCTCTCTCTCTCTCTATATATATATATATATATATATATATATATATATATATATATATATATATATATATATATATATATATATATATATATATACAAGATTAAAGTTTAAAAATAATAGCTCCATGTTAATAGACCGGCTCTATAAAAAGGGCGGAGGATGCTTAACCTTTATTGCCTGAGGCCTAACCATCCCAGAGCGAGAGAAACGTACATTATGACAGAACATAAATGGCCAAGATTAAATGGAGACAAGATACTTGGCATTCTGTGTGAGGTGAGTTTTACAGCTATAGGCCTATTGCCCCTGTCGCAGTGCTAAGGGTCACAGAGGAGGGAGGCTGAATGGGGGAGAGGGGGGAGGAGAGTAAGACGTTAGATTGGGACTGGAGGCTGAAAGAAATAATGGAGAGGATTATCTTGAAAACACCTCACACCATACAGAAATGAACTCAGCCTAGTACCTGGGGACAAAACAAATAATAAATAAAGAAGCATACTACAAGTTTTATCGTACGACTATTTATCCCGTCACTTCTACAAGTTTACAGTTATCATTAGGAAAACGTCACATTTAATCGTTTCTACACATTTCAGGAATTTTCAGTTCTTATACCGAACTGTGTATCGCTTCTCTTAAAATATGTTAGGGTCTCTTGAAACGAAGATTATCTATCAATCATTAAAATATGTTAGGGTCTCTTGAAACGAAGATAATCTATCAATCAATCATTTCTTTATGTATCTCTACGAAGTCTAATTTAACTTCCTACATGTAACATTTTACAATGAAATTCAGTTCATAAGCTCTATGCATTTCTATGTTTCATAAGAGAAGTCTTTACAAATCAACATAATTCCATGTATCTCCAAAAAACTAAATTAAATCCTCAAACTCAGCACATTTTCTGACATACTCATAAAAAGAATTGCTATCGCTAAGCTTGAAAGAATCTTTCAGAAGCGTCTAACCTATTCTATCCACTGCGCAACATCCTGAGAAAGTCCTTCCCATTTCATACACACCCTCGTACCCCTAAAAAGAAGATAAAACTAACCCGCCACTTTCATCATCTTTCTTTATCCCATCTCTGCAGTTTTCCAAAAGAATCCATCCAATCCCTTCTATTCTCATTCTTGTTATTTCATCCAGTCGCCTCACCTCCAATTCGGGGACGCAGCAGAGGAAGCGACCTGCCTATCCAATTAACCTGGGCGACGAGTGCCTGCCAATTCTTCGGGAGTGGTTCTCCTCTCCTTCTCATGAGACTCGACATAATGTTTAATCGCATTCCCGTTCCGGGCACAGAAATATTTCCCTGTGCAAATATTGCGAATTACATTCCTTGCAGTAAATGCAACGAACATGATGCTTGACTGACAGGGGAATTTTTCTCTGAGAGAGAGAGAGATAGAGCAAGTGCGTTTAAGAGTAATACCTTTAGCTTTATTATTTCCAACAATTTCTTTACATAATGCGCAATAATAAGAACAGACAAGAGCCAGATCTTTAATAATAGGCTGCATCCGGAAAGAGTAAAGGAAGATGATTTATCAAATATACAGCAAATTCATTATATTTGTATTGCTTTAAAACAGTTTAAATGAATTCTGAGAATCTTAATCTTTGCTGTCTATAAATTTTGGAAGTGGAATACAAAAGAGCTATAAGCTAAAAGCTCTCAATTTTTTTTCTATATTTTTAAAACGCTTTTGGAGTGATGACGTTCAAACTAAATAAAAAGGATAAAGAAAATTTCACTCAGACCAGGTAACACCTCAGGTGAGGCAATCATGGAACCGACCAAAACAAAAGAATGCAAGCGAGAGCGAGCAACAATTTTCATTGCAATTCTTGTCTTCACTCAGGAAATAACCAGTCAATCTCCTCCCCACACCTCCTATGTCTGTCAGGCTGTCTGTCTATTCTCCTGCGTCACTTAGGCATGAACATGTTTCTTAGAATACACTCTCTCTCTCTCTCTCTCTCTCTCTCTCTCTCTCTCTCTCTCTCTCTCTCTCTCATATATATATATATATATATATATATATATATATATATATATAAACAATCATATATTTACCACACTTATGAATTAATAATTTTCGGTTTTATATAAATTAGCCTATAGAATATATATATATATATATATATGTGTGTGAGTATATATATACATATATTATATATATATACATATATTATATATATATATATATATATATATATATATATATATATATATATATATATATATATATATATATTCTACAGGCTAACTTACAAAAACCGAAAATTATTCATTTATAAGAGTAATAAATATATTGAGATATATATATGTACATACCTACATACATACATATATATATACATGTGTACATATATATATATATATATATATATTATATATATATATATATATATATATATATATATATATATATATTCTAAATGCTAATTTAGAAAACCGAAAATGATTTAAAAGAGTAATAAAGAACCAAACTCCCCAAACTCTGCAAAGTCGCCCATGAGACCAAGTCATCTTTCAGGATGAAGAAGCCCTTGAGGTTCTCGCGAAGGGCCGAAAGGCGGTCCTTGGCAGTGTCAGGGAGGGATAACTTATAAAGGGCAATCATTTTCGACTGCCAAATTCACCGGAACTATTTCTCGTTCCGGGAGTGCCAGGTATAGATGTCTTTCCTTCCTTTAAGGGATAAAGATATGGACGCACTTCCGGTCTGCGAGTGAACATTTTTTTAGAGTAATGGCTTATATTGTAATTCATGATGGCTTTGTGAGAAATGACTTGCTTAGAAGCCAGAAGGCTCTGCCTTTCTTGCGCCGCCCGTTTTATAGGGGAAAAGCGTGTGGAATATATAAAATATATGTGTATGTATAATATATATATATAATTATATTTATATATATATATATATATATATATATATATTTATATATATATATATATATATATATACACACACATATATATATAAATAAATATATATATATATATATATATATATATATATATATATATATATATATATATATATATATATAGAGATAGATAAAGAGATATAGAGAGAGAGAGAGAGAGAGAGATGTATAAACGTGTTTGTAACCAAAAGAGCTTCCTCTAATGTGGGTGACTCAAGTAAAAACAAACACTGCCAGATTCATAATTAGTAATGTGTGTGTGTGTGTGTGTGTGTGTGTGTGTGTGTGTGAGAGAGAGAGAGAGAGAGAGAGAGAGAGAGAGAGAGAGAGAGAGAGAGAGATACCCAAAAGTACAACGTTAATGGAAAATTTCAGCAAAAACAGGAAAGGAGACCATTGAAATGAATACGAAAGTTCGGACAAAGAAATGAAAAAAAAATGGAATTGAACGACCCAGAGCACGGTGGAGAGAGGACGAGACCAGACACCAGAGGAGCAGAGCAGGGAGCAGAGTACTGAAAAGAGGGGAACGAACACGAGTACAAAACTGAGGGAAAATAACAGGTTATCGTACTGAGGAGATATTAGAAAAATGCTACGCGTCTCAGAACGTTACAACTGATAAGAACTAACGTTCCATCAAAATACTAAACTTCGTGGGATGTAACAGACTTTCAAAGTAAGGGGAAAACAAAAATACCACACTTCAGGGAACGCACCAAGAGTGCTAATCTGAGAGTACGTTAAAATAGAAAAACGTACATCAAGAGTGACAAAAAACAGGTGGCTCTAACGTGACAAACTCAAAGGACCCAACAAGAGAATTTCACTGAAGTGACCTACAGTAACGAGTACAACAATCCAGGGATATAACGTAACAAATATCAAATTGGAGTGACATAAAGATTTCTCCACTTCAGGGGGCGTAACAGATCATCTAAGTGAAAGAACAGAACAGAATATTAGTCCGGAGTGACGTAGCACATAATCAACGAGCGGATGCAACACAATATCCAAAATCAGAGACGCAGAACAAGATTATCAATCGGACGTAGGAAAAAAAAATTAACAAATAAGATGATACGCGGTAAGTTGCAGAATTTGCCGAGATGTCAAGCACTAGAAAAGACACGACGCTTATAAAATTGAGTAAATGTAACGCAACATGTACTGGACTAGGAATCGGAAAAATAAAGTCAAGAATCAAAACTATCAAAATAAGAAACGACAAAAATCCAAACCTAACGGAAAGAGGAATGAGGCAAACCAACGACTCAACCTGAGGTGACGTAACAGAAAACCAAGAGAGAACGAATCACGGTTGCCTGCATGGAACGGGAACACATCGCCAGGACGGAAGGGGGTTGGGGGTGGGGGAATGTTTGTTATCTGAAGATTAGAATTATACTACAGCATAACGGCCCTGATTTGGCCACTTATGCCCCTCATTCGTTTTTGACGTTAAAAAAACTGAGTTCATCGATTTTCAATATCCATCCCTAAATATTCTAGTTTATCTCAACCAAAAACTCCAGTACCATTGTCTACCTTAGTTATGTCCACTCACTGGGAACCATTGCCGCATGCACCAGACACCTCCATTTCAAGGATGTTTACCTTAAGTCTCCTAGCTCTCATACCATAAGTTTTTTTTCTTTCTTATGTCAATCATTGGTCTACTATCTTCCTAAGTCTACCCATCATCTTAAACTCTCTTTCAACCTCCGAGGAATCTACCCTCCACCACACGTACTGAAAGATCATATAAATTGTTGAAATAATTTCGTTACTTTCCCTGGCACATTGGCTTTCCATCGTCGCCTGGGTCTTCTCCCTTCCCCCTTAAGTAACCTCCATTAAAATCATTATAACCATGATGATCACAATATAATTGTAACAGTCCCTCAAAACAATGTCCTACCACCAAACTGAAAAAGTCACTTATGAATGAAATTCCAAAAACTGATGTAGTTGTCAAAGGCCGGATAAAAGGGGAAAGTTAAACATGTTTACGAAATACCAAGAAACACTAATACTTAGCATTCTGGAACAAGCGGCAATGGGTCGTTTCAAGGCCCAAAAGCCAATGAAGTAAAAACACGATATAGCTGAGAACGCCCCGTGACACGCACACAAGGTTACTTCCCCGTATCGACCTGCGCCGATGACCCGATTTCTAGGAAGCCAATACATTTTTTCGCATCACTGACCCTAAACCTCAAGCAATTCGTCTCTTTAACAATTGGTATACCTCATCACTCAACCCGTTATCTTGCAATCAATCCTACCTCTATCTCAAATCCCACCTCTACCTAAATCAAATTTCCTCATTGGGTGGGTGGGTTCCGTTCTCAGCTAGCACTCTGCTGGCCCCGCATTCGAATCTCCGACCGGCCAATGAAGAATAAGAGGAATTTATTTCTGGTGATAGAAATTCATTTCTAGCTATACTGTGGTTCGGATTCCACAATAAGCTGTAGGTCCCGTTGCTAGGTAACCAATTGGTTCTTAGCCATGTAAAATAAATCTAATCCTTCGGGCCAGCCTTAGGAGAGTTGTTAATCAGCTCAGTAGTCTGGTTAAACTAAGGCATACTTTTTGTACCTAAATCAATCGCTCTGATAACATAATCCTGAGTTTAACAATCAACTCCTCATTAATAATCAAATAACTTATATAACGATCATTCCTTCTAATTAACTATTGTTTCCCCAATCGACTCATATGCCTATCTAAAGTTTCCTCTTTCTCATTAATAGATAAACCATCTAACATACCTCTTCCCACCAACCCATTTACCTACAATCAATCCCCATAATAACTATTAAATCCCTTAAACAGATTTCTAACAATCAGTCAGCTAATATAACAATAAATCCCACTTTAAATAAACTCATCCATTTCACTAATACTGATCTCTATACCAATTAACAGTCTTTGTCTGCATCATATATCATAGGATATCGACTTTAACAGGTTGACGTAAAGGTCTGCGCTTCATAAGCTTTATGCATACGTACTAAAAATATATATCATTTTTCATAAAATGTACTCCAAAAATGAAATCTGGTCTTTTACCTGCAATCAGCCCAAGTCCTTAAAATCACTCAGGCCACCTTATTCAGAGGATGAACTACCATGACCACATTTAAGTTTGAATAAAACTGAAAGTGGCAAAAAAAAAAAAAAAGTAAAAAAAAAAGCATCTAAAAAAACCATGCCACTGACAAAAATCACTCCTCTGATTTTTTCATTTATCTTTACCAGCTGTTTAATTTATTATCCTGAACTTTGTTTTACTAAGGTAATGGTAATACAAGCTTGTTCCACAAACAGTATAATAATTAGCATTAAGTTTTTGATGTAGAATTTTCCATTCAAGAGTTAAACATAAAGTAAGTTCTTTCTCCACTCTCGTTGTACTATTATTATTATTATTATTATTATTATTATTATTATTATTATTATTATTATTATTATTATTATTATTATTATTTTTATTATTATTATTATTATTATTATTATTATTATTATTATTATTATTACCATTCAGTAGCTGAAACCCATTCATATGGAAAAAGCCCCCAGGGGCCAATGACTTGAAATTCAAGCTTTCAAAGAATATGCTGTTCATTTGGAAGAAGTGAGATGAAGTAAAGGGAAATACAGAAAGAAGAGATTCCACCTATTAAAAAGAAAAAAAAATATATTAAATATATAAGCAGATAAAAATGCACTACGCGCTTTCTGCCTAAACTTGAATATGGTGTACATCTTCGTCCCTGTCAGTTTCCTAATATTTTCTGAATTTTGCCACTGATCTCTTACTACTAAATCTACTATTTAATTGACAAAGTGAGCGAAAATGATAATATACCTAAAAAAATTACCAAGAAAATATATATATGTATATATAAATACATATAATTATCTATAATTATATGTATATGTGTACATATATATATATATATATATATATATATATATATATATATATATATATATATATATATATATATATATAATAAGAGAGGGCGCATACATAAAAAGGCATTAGGGCAATAAAAATAAAAATAATAACACAGAAAAACAGCATAAATAAAAAAGCACTGGGGTGAGGTAAGCGCCACATGTCTCGGACCAACAGAGCATGGCTTAGCATCAACATGAAATACACCCAGCGACCCCTAGGAAGTAGGAGGAAGGAAGGAGGGGGGAGGGAGGAAGGAGGGGGAGGGAGGAAGGAAGAAGGAAGGAGGGGAGGGAGGAAGGAAGGAGGGGGAAGAAGGAAGGAAGGGAGGAGGAGGAGGAGGAGGATAAAATAAGATGAGAAGAGGGAGGATAAAATGAGATGGTTGGAGGAGAGCAAAAAACAAGAAAACAGATGGAGGAGTAGAGAGAACCGGAAGACAAGGAGGAGGAGGAGGAGGAGGAGGAGGAGGAGGAGGAGGAGGAGGAGGAGGAGGAGGAGGAGGAGGAGGAGGAATACAAACAGAATTATAAAGAGGGGGGAAGCTAAGATGACAAAGAAAAAAATCAACAACAACAGAAAAATTTCGTTAAGAGGCGAAGGAAAATACAAGATGACAAATGATAATAAAAAACAAATGGAGAACAAATAGGAAAAAAAGGAAAAGGGTCACCTATACGAATTAGAAGACATTTAAAATAAGGGATTATGTACAAAGAATAAAGAAAAATATACATACAGAGAAAAACGATGTTTAAGAGAGGGAAACACAGTAAAAAAGAAGAAAAAGAAGAAGAGGAGGAGGAGGAACAAGAAGAAGAAGAAGAAGAAGAAGAAGAAGAAGAAGAAGAGGAGGAGGAGGAGGAGGAGAAAGCGAGAGAGCGCCTCTGAGAGTGTGTTAAATGCGGCAGCTATGCGGACGATACATGCGACACTGAGAGTGCGGAAAGAAGCCCCTCTCTCTCTCTCTCTCTCTCTCTCTCTCTCTCTCTCTCTCTCTCTCTCTCTCTCTCTTCGCTGACCACTGCATCCAATGCCCCTTTTCTCTCCCCAAAAACTGAAGAAAGGAAAGACAAGAATATCTTTATCATTGCTATCATATATTCAACTAAATTCATTCTCTCTCTCTCTCTCTCTCTCTCTCTCTCTCTCTCTCTGCACAGACCACTGCATCTAATGCTCTTTTTCTCTCTTCAAAAACTGAAGAAAGACGAAAAGAATATCTCTATCATTTCTACCATAAATGCAACAAAACTCTCTCTCTCTCTCTCTCTCTCTCTCTCTCTCTCTCTCTCTCTCTCTCTCTCTCTCTCTCTCTCTCTCAAAACATTTCATTCCTTAAAGTAGCAACGAAAAGTTACCCTCTTTTTTAAGGACAATCTGTAAAAAATGATACACAAAAAAATAAATCATAAATAAATACTCCCGTTCCGACATTATTCAAATCATGAACAAAAATTAGTTCAAAACAGATCATACGTAAAAAACTGATAGCCTTTCCCCTAATAACCTCGACGAAGGAGAGAGAGAGAGAGAGAGAGAGAGAGAGAGAGAAGTCTAGTGTACTTCTCCGCAGTGAGAGAGAAAATCTTATCAACAGTTTCACCCTAGCGAGTTGAAGATTACCTTGTCGAGGCCTTCCTATTTGCAATTATACGATCTCACACATTTTAACGGAGTGCTGACCAGTCTCTCTCTCTCTCTCTCTCTCTCTCTCTCTCTCTCTCTCTCTCTCTCTCTCTCTCTCCATTGCGCTGCAACCCATAACAGCCGACGAACATCCAAATAATTAATTAACTGACTCCTTACATCAACAGACATATTCTAGAACTTTAAGGAAATGGCCCACATCGTTCCTCTCTCCCCCCTCCGTTTCGGGATCGAACGATGGCTTTTCACTTGTGAGCTGAGCCCCCCCACTGCGTGCGCTACGAGGCAATCTTATTCTGTTTCTATACACCCTACATAATCCACACTTCTATTTTCGTGCAGAACTTCAATTTTGCCCCTCTCACTAAATCTTTCACCATTATTCTCTTTAATCTTTCTAATCCCTTGTTCACACTTTTCTTCTCTTTGGAACTTTTCTAGAAACTTATTTTTATCCTACTTTTGCTCTTTGAATCTACATATTTTCTTATCCCCTATATTCTATGGGTCTATAAACTTCATCATCCATTATACCTGATAAAAATATACTCTTATTTATATAAATATGAATCTACCATTTCTTACATTACACCTCATCTCCTATAGATCTTTACCAATCCTTATCCCTTGCATCTTATATCCTATAGATATGAACAACCCATCTCCTCTTTCTTATACTTTACAGACTGATGCACATCCTAATCCCTGACACCTTATTTTCCATGACTAATCGCTTGCTTCTACTCATTTCCATATACGCTTTGAAATTCAGTACTCCCTTTCTCTATCAACTTTGTCTACTCTGAATTATTGGGCCTCTTCCTTTTATATAACAGATTTTTACAAACTTCCCGGTTCCCTCAGTTCTCTAAATCCATGCACGTCATCCCAGATTTTTTTATATTTTAATATTGATTTATACCATTCCTTGTTTCTCGGGCCTTGTATGCTAGATTCAAACTTTTCCTTATCCCCTACACATCATATTCAATGTATCATCTTTATATAATTCGAATAAACAAACTTCCTTAACTTTGACAGCTTTTTATCCTCTACTTTCACCAAGTTATGAAAGTATTCGGTTTTACAAACTCCCTTACAATATAAACCCTTCCTTATCCTCGACCTCCAGTAAGGACGAGAAGAAGAAGGAAAAAATCAGCTGGGTCCAAAAGCGCCCAAAATGCAGGGGCCTGCCGCTCACAACGTTGTCCTTCCCAGTTACAAAATAGCCTGGACTCCCGAGAGAGCTGTGGCACTAGGAGGGATCAGAGAGGGAAGGAAACTGGGGAAGGGGGAATAAGGAGAAGGAGAGAGAGAGAGAGAAGGGGAGGGAGAGAGAGGGGGAGGGGGAGGGAGAGGGAGAGGGAGAAGGGGGAGAGGGAGGGGAGGTTGGCAATCTAGCCTTGAATCGATGAAGGTCTGAATCGCACGCCTAACTTTTGTTGACTTTAATAATAATAATAATAATAATAATAATAATAATAATAATAATAATAATAATAATAGCTTATAATAATTATGAACAAAAAACAAAATATATATAAACCAAAAACAATGATAATAATAATGCTAACGAATATCAGTTAATAGAAATAAAAAAATAAACAGAAGAGAAAACAAGCATAATAAGCGGCAACAACAACAGTACTAACAAAAGTACAACAAAGTATAATTAGCACTAATTCCAACGAAATAATTCCCACCATCAATCTGCATCGCATCAAAACCGCTAATAAGAACAACAGCAAAACAAATAGCAAGTAAACAAATGACAGACAAGGAAAAGTGAGTTAAAAGGACCTGGGAATGAAAGAGATTCCTCAAACGTCATTACACAAAACGGGGGGAAGGATTTGAGAGAGAGAGAGAGAGAGAGAGAGAGAGAGAGAGAGAGAGACTACTAGTTTAGAGCAGCACCTCATTTCAGGCCCCAGAGGTCTGCATTCTTTTTACTGCAGAGAGAGAGAGAGAGAGAGAGAGAGAGAGAGAGAGAGAGAGAGAGAGAGAGAGAGAGAGAGAGAGTTTTTTTAGATCGGGAATATGCAGGAAAGAATTTTTTTTTTTTTCCGAGACAAAATAATCTCTCTCTCTCTCTCTCTCTCGAGAGAGAGAGAGAGAGAGAGAGAGAGAGAGAGAGAGAGAGAGAGAGAGAGAGAGAGAGAGAGAGAGAGTCGTACTTTTTAGAATGAGAACATGAAGGACAGAATCATTTTTTCCGAGACACAAAATAATCCCTCATGAGAGAGAGAGAGAGAGAGAGAGAGAGAGAGAGAGAGAGAGAGAGAGAGAGAGAGAGAGAGAGAGAGAGAGAGAGAAATTCGTCCTTTTTTTCAAAATGACAACATGGCAGATAAAAGAATCACTTTCTCTCAAATATACATGTTCCCGAGAGAGAGAGAGAGAGAGAGAGAGAGAGAGAGAGAGAGAGAGAGAGAGAGAGAAATACTTTCTCATCCTCGCTGCTCGTCCTTGACAAACAAAAGAAAAAGAAAAAAAACCTGTGCCCTAATTCCATCTCTTAAATTCAAGCCACATCATCCCAGGGTCGTCTTTCCACACGGAAGGCAACCACAACCACAAGGGAAAACAATAAAGGAAAAACAATAAAGGCTAAATAGAGAAAGACTGAAAGAGCAAAACAAAAAAAAAAAGAGAAAACAATAAGAGAATAAGAGAAAACTGGAGCATTTACTCCTCAACGTAGTTCAACGAAGAACATCGATCCGACCGAGCTATAACTCCGCTCACACCCCCAGCCACCCACCCACGGCCAGCATGCACATACGAACACACACTTACGTGTTGTACAGAGGCGTATGTACACATGCACGATCATCCGCGCGCACGCGCGCAATTGAGAACGTCCTCCCTCCCTCTCTCTCTCACTCTCACTCCCTCACTGCCGGGGCCAAGAGTACATATTTAAATGCTGCTTTATTTATAAATTTCTCGTTATTAACATTGTTGCTTAATATTCTCTCTCACTCTCTCGTTATTAAACGGTCTTTTTCAACATCCTCTCTGCCGTTATTAATGGCGATGCTTAACCGTTCACTCTCTTTCCCATTATTTACGGTCTTTTCAAAACTTCCTCTTTCTCTTGTTAATAATGGTCACATTTAAATCTAATTCCAGCTCTCTTACTATTTGTGGTAAATGCTGAACTCTGTAACCCTGTCTCTTGTTAACATCAGCATTGCTTAACCAACTATTTTAACGGAGGGTCTTCTTTAAACTCTCTCTCTCTCTCTCTCTCTCTCTCTCTCTCTCTCTCTCTCTCTCTCTCTCTCTCTCTCTCAGCATGTTTGTGCAAATAAAATAAAAAGCACACGTAAGATTTGATTCCAGAATTGTTTGTTTATTCATAAGTGACTCTCTCTCTCTCTCTCTCTCTCTCTCTCTCTCTCTCTCTCTCTCTCTCTCTCTCTCTCTCTCTCTCTCTCTCTCTCTCTCTCGTGTGCACGCTTGAAAAGATAATATCGTGTATACGTGTAAGGATATCATTACCTGTGCATTGTACATACAGGCACCGGAAGTACTTTCATGAATGTCTGTATGTGCAAATGTAAGCATATCGCAATTTGTTCATGTACAATGTGTTGTGCACAAATAGCTTACGTTCGTGCGCAAGCGCCCATCGCTCACAAATACATCCGTGCCCCGCATTGGTAAGCATCTTTCAATAACTTGAATGGCATGAAATAGTTTCCACGACTAATGCATACATATAATTCATACTAAAGAAATTATACGTATTAACCCATATTAACAAATAACTAATATACCTTCCGACGTAATGTGTATATATATGTATATATATATATAATATATATATATATATATATATATATATATATATATATATATATATATATATATTATGAAAAAACACATGCACATGCTTTGCAAATATGAGCTTCTATGTTGGACACACACACACACACACACACACACACACACACACACACACAATCTAAATCCCAAAAAATGCTGCATCCAACTTTGTAATCTTGGCCACAGCAAACCTCTCTCTCTCTCTCTCTCTCTCTCTCTCTCTCTCTCTCTCTCTCTCTCTCTCTCTCTCTCCTCACAAACACACACACACACACATACAAGCTTGATAGGCGAAGAAGAGTACGGCCTGATAGACCGCAGTCTGCCAGACACCCTATTTAAAAACTACCCTCCGCTGCAGCGCAAGGAACAAACCGTTCCCCAATCTCTCTCTCTCTCTCTCTCTCTCTCTCTCTCTCTCTATATATATATATATATATATATATATATATATATATATATATATATATATATATATATATATATATATATATATATATATATATATATATATATATATATATATATATATATATATATATATATGTAGTATATACTGTATATATCATCGTTTGTATTTCATGGTAACATCATATATTCAGTTTAGAAATAATAATATTCACTCCCTAACCGAAGAAAGTAAGAAGTAAAACTCTCTCTCTCTCTCTCTCTCTCTCTCTCTCTCTCTCTCTCTCTCTCTCTCTCTCTCTCTCTCTCTCTCTCTCTCTCTCTCTCTCTCTCTCTCTCTTGAAAACGAACCCATTTGGCACCTCTAAAAACGCCGCAGATAAAATACTGAAGCGCACCATGAAACACTCATCACCTGCAAAATAGGAAGATGACAAACCAAGTCTTTCACGCCATTAAGCCTGCAAAAGGCTTCTGGGGCGCTCCGGGCGGACACTTAAAAGCGAATATCAATTTAATTCTTGCCGTCGGGTCTAACAGATTTTCTTCACTCAGCCGCCTCTATCGGAAACCGGTCGACTACACCGGCTTAGCTCGATAATACACTGACTTTATGGCTGCATTATACTTGGAGGTTTAGCGGAACTCTACGGGGGACGTTACGGAAATCTGCATATTTTGAGATATTCTACGGAAATTTTGCCGAAAGCCTGTATTCTTTCTACGAATATTTCCTTTACAAAAAAAATTATGAAAAAGACAATAACATAAAACTTGGCTAGCAATCTCCATAGATGTGGCTTCAAAGAATAAAAACCCTTTCGAGAATAAACAAATCTGGAGACATAATACACAATAATAACGAACAGCTTCCTAATACCTTGCTCAGTTTACTCAAGGCCAGAAAGACCTACCTATCAAAATGGAGATCTTTATAATAATAATAATAATAATAATGAAAGATCTTATAATGGCCCGCTGGTAGCCGTCGCCATCATCATCATTATGATCATCATCATTAAGAATAAATGAATAAACGAATTAACAGACATGTTCATGGTGGGTATTTCAAAACACCTAAGGTCATACCCAAGTACCCTTCAAAACAGGGCATTCGGACATGAACACGCAAAAAAGGCACAAAAAATATCATTAATAAAGACCCAGCCTAATATTGCATTTCAAGACTTGGCGTTGTGCTAGGGAAAAGAAGCAATTGTAATTCAATGTTAAAATTCCCATGAGAGGAAAAAGCTTGAGAGATTATAAAAAAAATAAAAGTCAAAGTAAAACACAAAAAACGGAAACAAATGAACTCGCGTACTGTATTAATAAAAAAAAAAAAAAAAAAAGGGAACTCGTCAAAATACAATAGAAAATAAAAAATACTTTAATGAAAAAAAAACAATACCGACAGCCAGGCTAACCACCACAAAAAAAAAAATCACAAATAACAGAAAAAAATAATCTTGAAACTATTACCATAATTTGGTAAGTTTTATGAAAAACTGCTTAAGGCGTGTGGTCCTGCAATCTCATGTTTTATTATGATAAACATGAGATGAAATGAGATTCATTAGACAGGCCTTTTATACCACCAAGAGATGGAGAGTTGGCATAAATCTTATCCCGGGAAAGAAATGACAAATTTATGCTCACAGCTAGGAGTTTACACGTATATAGTGTAAGTGTGCATTCATGCATAATGCTACACAAAGACACTATATACATATAATATATATGTATATATACAGTATACATATATATATAATATATATGCTGTATATATAAATATATGTATATATATAATGTACATATGTAAGCGTAAACAACGGAGTGGTGCTAGGCCTTTCGACTTGCTGTCCTTTAGCAATAAAAAGGACAGTAAGTCGAAAGGCCTCGCACCACTCCGCTGTTTCAATTTCCTTCGTGGCATTTGCCTTTATTGATATCTTCATCACGTATATATATATATATATATATATATATATATATATATATATATATATATATATATATATATATATATATATATGTGTGTGTGTGTGTGTGTGTGTGTGTGTGTACATATATCTAGTATTTGATAACCACCTGAACTTCACATCTTACCGATTTCTTCACAAAGTTTGCTTATGATTCCCACAGAAAGTTCACGTATACCTACGGCTGTTTAAGGTACAAGTGTCTGATGTACGTGACCTACAGAATATGTACGTGACCAACAGAATATGTACGTGACCTACAGAATCTCAACTGTACATTACAACCAATATCATAAAACAAAAACAAAACTCGTTACAGTGGTGATGATGGTGCTTTTTGTTCAAGTACAATTATTTAAATCGAACATGACATTTATCCTCACAAGCGACCATAAAATTATACAATGCTTTGTAGCACACTGGGCCAGCAATAACCTCATTCTTCTTGCTGTGTGTGGGTTGATAATTTACTTCTCCGCTGGATCTACATTTAATGAGGGAAACAAATTCAAAATATGACAAGAAACCGAGAATAGAAAAGAATGTAGAATTTAGGCAAAGGTCAAACGCTGAGACCTATGAGGTTATTTAAAGCCGAAAGGGAAATTGAGAGTAAAATGTTTGAAAGGTGTAACAGGAGGAAAACGTCGCAGTTGCACCATGAAACAAATGTTAGGACAGGGTGGAAAGTATGATGGAAGAGAGAACATGAACGGAGGAACAGTAAAAAGGAATGAAAAGAGTTGCAGTTAGGGGCCGAAAGAACGCTACAAAGAACCTTGCAACGCACGAGGTGCGCTGACAGCACTACCCCCTACGGGGACAAGAAATCGAGAAGTTGGCAGGTTCTTGCAGCTATCAGAAACGATATTCATGTAAATCTAACAGTAGCATGATGCCTTGTATGGACCTCGGGACTGTTCTGTACCACCTGAGACGATACATAACTCTGGGCATTAATCCTTATACTCTAATAGTTGCAAACCATTTGTCCGGCCGACTGTTCTCAGTCGATAGGATCAAAACAGATGCGTCATAAACAACAAACGGTGCACTCAACGGAAGGCGAGCACAGACACTGAATCACTGTCAGTACAACAATCTCCCTGACAAACTTGAAGCGACAAAAGTCGACTATCGACTCACCGCCTTTCACTCTTTACAGTTGTAATATATAAATATCTATATATATATATATATATATATATATATATATATATATATATATATATATATATATATATATATATGTGTAACATATGTATGTATATATATATATACATATATATGTATGTATGTCTGTATATAGTACATACATATATATTTCTAAATATATATACATACATATACATATATATACGTGTGTGTGTGTGTGTGTTTCATTTTCTATTCAACACCTTTTCCCACAACAGAGGTTTGGTATAGAGAAAACTACCAAAACGGTCTGTTCCAATCACACTTTAACAGCTGAATTGTTGAAGAAACGCCCGATGTAGTAAAACTTCCACAATAATGATTACTTCCTGCACCTACACAGAAGGCTCATCAGTAGCACGAACACCCCTACACACACACACCCATCCCCATCTCTTGCCCTCAATGCCGTACTAACTAGGCCCTTCCTTTCCAATCACTCTTGCACCATGTATCCTAACCTTTCAAGATTCCCCTTTCCTCATCCCCTTTCCTGGCGCTTATATACACACTTCACCAACATACCTTCGCCCACTCTTTCCACGTGACCGAACCATCTACAAATACTCTGATGCAGCCTTTGCTAACCCATTTTTTTTAAGTGTATATGTATTTAGATGCATATATTCACATCCCTCATGTGATTATATGAGCTATTCACAACTGACCCTCTTTTGATATTTACTCTTACTTTTCTATGAGAAACATTTTACATATTTACAGCAAAAGAAACAAATACATTTTTTCCATGCAACGGCCAAAGAGACACCAATCAGTGCCTTTGTCCAATTCCCTAACAGAAATAAATTTTTCGAACTGCAAAGCGACTTACGAATTTAAATTCCAATTAGCCTACTGTTCTTCAATCCGTGATATGAATATGGTGATATTTTGTAGGAATTAATACAAAACCCGCCCTACCGTACAGTATTGATGAAAACATGGAAAAGAAATTCTGTATTCTCTACGTAGTCACTTCCGAATCCAATGGTCACGCTTACCTGATATATGTGTATTTTTGTCAGCCAGAATGACATCTCAACCTCTCCACTTTCTCCTTTATATATATATATATATATATATATATATATATATATATATATATATATATATATATATATATATATATATATATATATATATATATATATATATATATATATATAATGTGTGTGTGTGTGTGTGTGTATATATATACATATATATATATATATATATATATATATATATATATATACATACATATATATATATATATATATATGTGTAAATATATGGTTTTTCACGGTAGGCTTTTCACCCAGCACAAAACCAATTATCAATGACCAATATCAATTCATATTTGAGTCAATATTCCCTCGTAGGCAGACAGAAACAGACATAAAAATAAAAAAAGAAACGAAAAAACGCATAACCTCAGTTCATCCTCACTGAGTAGTATAATTTAGTAAAAACCGATTTTAACCAGAGAAAATATCAAGATCATTAAACCAGCTAACAGGCAGAAGTGCAGTCATTACACAAAGACGAAGACATCTAAAACAATACTTAAATTAAAGTCTGTGGAAAAAATTCATTCCATGAACGAAAAGTAAAAAAACAATCCTCAATGAGAGACAATTGTGAAACAATTCCAAGCCAATTTTAAAACAGAAATGAAGAAATAATAACCAACGGAGGAAATGCATTCCACAAACAACCACGACAATTCTAACACGGAAAAAGCAATCTAAAAATGAAAGAGGAAAACTCCACTGCAACAGAGAGAGAGAACGGCAATTAAAACGTAAAGCCAAAAAAATGACTTTTAAATTAAAGACCCAAACCGAAAAACAGAAGACAAATGAGAGGGAAAAGTCACGCATAAAAGAGAGAGACCCTTTTCGAAAGCAACGCAAAGCCCATTATACCGTAAAGAACCAAACCCAAACAAACTAACACAAATGAGAGAAAGAAGAGCGCTTCCCAAACAAACCCATGAGGGCACCAATGAGAGAGAGAGAGAGAGAGAGAGAGAGAGCTGCATCCCTTTAATAAGGATAAAAGCTGAATACAATAAACCCTTCTTGACTCCCGGATAAGAACTCCCTGTTCTGGGCCAGCCAAGCAGCAGCATCCGGCCTGAATCTAAGTAACTGCGTACGTTTTCCTTGCAAAGAACCAGATTTCTTTACTTACTTTCCCTGTTATTCTTTCTCTTTCCCTCTCTGTGTTACATTATCCTTACAGACGCCAAACCTAATAGGCTCTAAACGCCCGGCCTACGCCAGGCTCTCGGTCTCTCTTTCACATACACATACCCATATATATATATATATATATATATATATATATATATATATATATATATATATATATATATATATATATATATACTGTATATATACAGTGTATGTATATATATATATATATATATATATATATATATATATATATATATATATATATATATATATACGGAAATGTTGTCAATAATTACACCGTATGTTATTACGAACACTTTACCGGGGGGATAAAAATCCCGCTCTCTCTTTCTCTCCAATCATTATCACCCTTCCCTCTTTCCCTCGTATGATATTTCCCCTCTCCTCCCCCTACTCCTTTTAAACGTCTTACAAGAAAGGAGGGGAACACAAGGAATGATATCATTAGACAGAGAGAGAGAGAGAGAGAGAGAGAGAGAGAGAGAGAGAGAGAGAGAGAGAGATGAATTTCTGAACACCGAGACAATACATATAAAAGGGAAGGGAAGGGAAGGGGACAGATGACTTAAAGAGGGGAAAATGGTGATAATGAGGGAGGAAGCGTGAGGGGAAAAGAGGAATATCGCCACTTGAGACTGAACTCCAGCGTGGTTGATGGCATCACTATTTTGGAAACTTTTCCTTCTCATACTAAATAAAACATGCAAGTGGACAGACTCACACTGCATGAAATATGGAAACTGACTGACAATTACTGAAGAAAATGTGTACCGAAAGATTAATGCTAAATAAAATACGGAAATGAAAGTAACACGTAACTAAACATCAAATAATTACTGTAAAAAATCATACTAAGACGGGAAATGATAATCTCACACTAAGTTAAACTTGAAAGCAGAAAGTAGCAAACTAAAGAAAAAAAAAAACCATAAAAACTAAAACTAGATAAAGCGTGAACACGAAAAAAGCCGTACTAAAAACCTAAAGCTAGAAAGTTTCAACACTAAATAATTCATGAGGCAGACAGAAATACTACACAGTACAAGAAGATTAAAATCAACATACTTAAATATAAAAGCATATCAAGAATAAAAATACTGTGGGACTAAATAAAAAAAAATATCGGAACGATTCATTCCAATTAAAATATAAAATGGAAGAATGCACACTGAAAAAAATGAAAGAATAGCTCTTAAAATGAAAATACTGGAAAATACTGTAGTCAGAAGCTCATACTAGAGCATAAAATCAGAAAACACATACTGATTAAAACGTTAAAATAAAAATAACAGCAGTAGTTAAGCATGAAATTCTACATAAATTATGTACATTCAGACTCACAGTAAATAAAACATGAAAATATAATATACTAAATAAACATAAAAATGAAAACATGCTAAATATAATGAAAAATACGAAGATTCTTCTTACTGAAATGTGAAAATGAAACTCGTACTAAATGTAATAAAGAAACTTGAAGTGTATATATATATATATATATATATATATATATATATATATATATATATATATATATATATATATATATATATATATATATATATATATATATTATATATTATATAAATACACACACAAATGATATGAAGAGAGAGAGAGAGAGAAAGGCGAGTTGGTTTAAAAGAACTTCCACAATTCACACTATATGAAATATGAATGAAGCAGAAAAATGTGAACCCGAGAAGAAATCAATTACGGAGAGGGAGAGCAGCAAGAAAAATCAGGGAGGAAGGAGGGCAATAAAAATAAAAGAGAGAGATCAGGAACGAGCGAGTAAGAAGAGAGAGGGAGTAGAACGAAGAGAGGTGAGGTGAGGTGAGACAAGGCAGGGAGCAGGGCACTGAATGCACAAGGGCTCGGAGAATGTAAAGGAATGAACGAGAGAGAGAGAGAGAGAGAGAGAGAGAGAGAGAGAGAGAGAGAGAGGCTACTGGTGAACCTTAGGACCCAGTTACGTGTGTGTCTGTGCCCCCCGCTCAATACATCAAGTGGGCCCCCTTCACTTCCCCCCCTAACCTACTACTACTAACCCCCTTTCCTCCTTACTTCCCCTGGCACCCCCTCCCCCGCCCCCTGGCATAACTCTACTCCTCCTCGACTGACGGAGGAGAGCTCACACTGGCACTTGTGTGACGTGTACGCGGAAGGCAGCAGCACCACCAGCAGCTGCCAACCACAATCAATCAGAAGAGTAGCGTTGATGAGAACGGCCCAAGAAATCATGACACCGGCATGCAGCCGCCAATGGCCTTAGCTATAGCCAAGGACGCCTCCGCCTTGACCCTCAAGGAGGATTCGGTTTCACAAGTCCTTCACAAGACAATCTCGACGATGCCTATATCCGACGTTCGACATACCTGTGCAATCGACATACCTGTGCAGGGACCTCTGAATTATTGCAGACTGTGGGTTACACATCATTTACCCCGGCGATGAAAGGTGCGCCTGAGGGCAGCGCATAAATGGCTTGCTTACCTGAATTACAGGTATGATGGGTGCGCGCTCACTCAGTCTGAATACATGCATACATACATAAGGGGAGAGATATACATACATAGATACGAGAGAGAGAGAGTGGTCTTGAAAACTAATAAAGATCATATGTTTTACATCTCATTCTGGGTGAACCTTGCTTCGTGCACACATATATACGCACATACACATATATATACACAAATACACATACATATATGTATATATACTCGTATGTATATATACATACATTTATATATATATATATATATAAATATATATATATATATATATATATATATATATATATATATATATATATATATATATATATATATATATATATATATAAAATCAAAATCCGGTTCGACCACCCGACCTAGATATGACTGGGTACCAACAGTAGCTGGCAGTCAAGAGAGATTCGTAGGGCTAGCAACGTCATCCCAAACGACTCATCTTGAACCGGAATGCACTTCTTTTCTTGCGCCAAAAAGGGGAGTATAATCGTAAACTCATATATTGTACATATATTCTCTTCAATGTACAGATGAAAGAAAAATACATAACAAACGTATTCACTGCAATAAAAAATCAGTGAGACTGTAACAATGTCAAAGAAGCACCAAATCATGGCTTCAAGCAAATCACATACATCTGACTTTCCAAGACCTGCATGTTTCTCACAAGAGGCTAACAAACGCGGTCGGTGCCACGCCCGTTTTATCACTATAATTATTATTATTATTATTATTATTATTATTATTATTATTATTATTATTATTATTCAGTAGATGAAAGCTATTCATATGGAACAAGTCCACTGAGGCCATTGACTTGAAATTCAAGCTTCCAAAGAATATGTTCATTAGGAAAAAGTAAGAGGAAGTAAAGGGAAATACAGAAAAAACAGACACCACTTGCAACGGAACCTTTCAAACTCGAATTGCAAAAACGAGGTCATACTGATTTAAGCCTTATCGATATAAATCGTGAAGCCCGACGACACGCTGTAACGCCATTATGTAAGATCGACTATACTACGTATCCTTGAATATGACTTCATCGTCGGGGACCACTCTGGAGAATCTTCTGAGCCTGAATTTATCAACTTTACCAGCTTCGGTAGCCTGTGTGTCTAAAATAACTGGGGCTACAGCCATTCCCCTACAAAGACACAAAAAAATCTTACATCATGCAAAGTGAAGTGTGTCTGAGTACATCACTTCCTGGAAATAAAACTAAAAAGAAATGCGTTCCTCCTCCTCCTCCTCCTCCTCCTCCTCAATATATGTAAAAGACTAGTCTATATTGATGATCCAATTTCTCAAGTCTTGGAATGGGAATCTCCCCACATGTCGATTCCAAATATAAAACGAATCCCCTGTACTCTATTTTCAGCATCTTTCAGCGACTGAATGTGGCCGTCTTTTTATTCCAGGGGGATTTATTATCGCTCCTTCTCCTTTCCAATGGAGCAGAGAGAGAGAGAGAGAGAGAGAGAGAGAGAGAGAGAGAGAGAGAGAGAGAGAGAGAGAGAGAGAGAGAGAGAGAGAGAATTCTTGCACACCAGTGTTTGTTCGAATAAATTCCAGGGATTCGTTAATATAATGCGCATGAGGATAGGTAAAAATTACTGAATTCCTGAGAGTTGCATACAATAGTCACCGGTAGGAAACTATAATGAGAGAGAGAGAGAGAGAGAGAGAGAGAGAGAGAGAGAGAGAGAGAGAGAGAGAGCAGAAACACTTCGACTAATGACATTCATGAAGGTAGCTTTCGTTTCAAATCTAATAAGCCAATTATACGATTATTGAATCATACTATAATTTAATTATACATTAATATATTAGAACTAGTAGCATCAGCGTAGACGACAGGTGCACCCTAGTGCCAATAACGAGCGCGACCTTGCTCAAGGGAAGCTAAAATGGGTCCTTGAATCCCAAAAACATGAGGTTACGCAAGATTTAAGTTCATTAGACGTAAAATAGCTTCTCTTAATATAACCGTTTATTTGTGTATCTATCTCTCTCTCTCTCTCTCTCTCTCTCTCTATATCTCTCTCTCTCTATATCTATATATATATATATATATATATATATATATATATATATATATATATATATATATATATATAATATATATATACAGAGAGAGAGAGAGAGAGAGAGAGAGAGAGAGAGAGAGAGAGAGAGAGAGAGAGAGAGAGAAATAAACAGTTATATTAAGAGAAGTTATTTTAAGATAATGAACTTATTTTATATATATAATGATATATATATATATATATTTATATATATATATATATTTATATATATATATATATATATATATATATATATATATATATATATATATATATACTACTATATATATGCGTTATATCCAGCCATCTCCCTCACACTTTATTTTTAGTTTTAAGACAACTACATTCTGTCTTTCGGTCCTCAGAAACAATACATCTTAACTCTACATCTTCACAAATTCATCTGAATGTGTAAAAACTAAATTTCAATCTATATCACTCTTCTCGGAAAACGTACAACACGTCTGCCTCACCTCAGAAATTCAACTCTTTTGAAATTCGTGCAAATGCAGCAGGAATTCGCGCCATAAATAGCACAAGAAATTCAACCATTTCCAGCTGGTCTTACATAAGAACGAAGCTATCAGACTTGAGAGGACGGGTTAATCATGAACAGTAATAATAATAATAATAATAATAATAATAATAATAATAATAATAATAATAATAATAATAATAATAATAAGAAGAAGAAGAAGAAGAAGAAGAAGAAGAAGAAGAAGAAGAAGAAGAAGAAGAAGAAGAAGAAGAAGAAGAAGAAGAAGAAGACACTCACTCAAGCATGTCTTGTTAAAGAGAATGGCAGCATC
>NC_089777.1:38494036-38511536 GCF_040412425.1 Macrobrachium rosenbergii
AAAAAACAGATGAGGAAAAGACGCTGATTTTCAAATGCGAGAAGAACCTCAGAAAAGGGATACAAGATTTACGCCAAGACGACGAAGGAGAGAATGCGCCGTCCCAATCATCCTTCATTACAACATTCAGCCAGCCAATTCACCTCTTCTCTTCTCTCCTCTTCCTCTCTTCTCTTCACTTTGCGCGTCCGAAGCGACGGAAAGGGAGGCAATGTCCCCTTACTTTCCCCTCTACGGTGTCCCATTTTCCCCTTTCCTCCCACGTCAAGTGTCACTGCAGCTCCCCTACACTCGACCCCCTCTAACAGACAGAACATACAATTGTGTGGGGGGAAGGGGGAATAACAGAAGGAACACACGAACTCTCTCTCTCTCTCTCTCTCTCTCTCTCTCTCTCTCTCTCTCTCTCTCTCTCTCTCTCTCTAATAGAACTGAAGAAAGGGAATAATAGCGGTAGAGGGAAAGGCGTTTTTCTTTCTCTCGATGGACGACCTAATGATGTCGGCCATTTCGCTTGACGAAATTCTCCAACTTATATTTTACTATATCCTAACGGCAATTCCTCAACGCTACACAGAGAGAGAGAGAGAGAGAGAGAGAGAGAGAGAGAGAGAGAGAGAGAGAGAGAGAGAGAGAGAGTATGCTGAATGCACGACAAACACTTTACCAATAATAACCAGGACTATATCACCCATCCAAATTTTACCTGTAACAACAAAAAGCCAAAGGTAGCTAAACAAACTAATTTATATACGGAAAGCCTTACAAACTTCAGCTACCTGATTACAATGATTATCAGTTAAACGTACAAAGCCGAGTATCCATACTAGCTAAAGCAAGGAAATTTACAACTAAACAGCCAATTAAACACAACAATTAAAGGCTAACTAACTACAAAGCTCCACGACGGTTGCTAACTGAAACGTATAAAATAAGAGGCTAAATCACAGGAAGGCTACTGAAGCAACGAAATCAATATGGTTATCAGTAAATTCTAAAATTTTATAAAATTCGTCAACTCGACGTATATACTTAAAACAATTGTACCGCGCACATAATATAGGCGTGGGATTACGAATACCTAATGAATGGTTCCACCCCAATGCGGATTAAGTTTACCTAGTCGAGTCCCCAACTCTTTTCATTATGATATGCTGGCATTTATTTTGGGGGGAAAACTGATCGCTCAAAGCTGATATTTATTCTCTCTCTCTCTCTCTCTCTCTCTCTCTCTCTCTCTCTCTCTCTCTCTCTCTCTCTCTCTTGACCCACAACAGTCGAATAACAGCTGGGGACATAATTCAATGTATTGAGAGAGAGAGAGAGAGAGAGAGAGAGAGAGAGAGAGAGAGAGAGAGAGAATGTGTTTTCCCAGTGACACCAGAGCATTGCTCCATCTCTATCTCGCCACTCTTTCCAAGAAACTCTGGCAGACGCCCACTTCTTCCTTTTCATCACGTGCTCTACCGTCAATAACCCCCTCCCCCAATACCAGACACAGGGCCCAATACCCCTCCACTATCCCCATAAAAGAAATAGCACTACATTCCACCTTCGGTGCCGAAGCAAGCATGTTTTTCTAAAGGCGGGCATACGCATTCAACGCAAGCACAAGTTATCCTCGAACCTTCAAAAAATTAATCAGACATGCACAAGCGCGCACGTACACGCGCACACATACATACGCACATGCACATACATCCACTCACACCTGTGTCGCACGTGCTCCCAGTCAGCAGTGATTTAGGGGATGCTCCCTGGCCCACCCCAACCGCCCTCCCACTAGGCCCCTCCTACAGTAACAGCAAAGCGCATTGGGCAGTGCCAAAGTGATTCACTCACAACTAAATTGTATTTTTGTCATCCCCCCCCCCCCTCTCTCTCTCTCTCTCTCTCTCTCTCTCTCTCTCTCTCTCTCTCTCTCCATTCGATGTGGTAACACGAAGTCATTATGCAACAACAAATGCTTCCTGTTTAGTCATACAAATTAGCTGAACTGCCATTAATCTATTTATATATATATATATATATATATATATATATATATCTACCCATCTAAAAATTCCACTATATCTCTGCTAACTAAAACTATGAATTATGCTACTGGTGGTTGGTCGACTGTGGTGATCACAACCAGGATCAAGATGATGGCAGGGCTTGCAACCACATCACAATACGAAATGCCCAGAACGAGATAGTCAACACCCTCTCAGTAGAAAAGACGTAAGATGAAATAAACACACACATACACACACAACAATGCTAAAACGATCAAATCTCGAACTAAAGGACAAAATACTCGTTCAGAGAATACCTCAGCCAAGGGCCACACCACCTACAAAATTAAAACTGAATTTGAATCCACATCATCACCTACCTCCAAATCTAATCAAATTTTTATTGGGAAGTTAAATACATTTGAAATTCGGCCACACCCCATGAAATACTTTTGTAGAAAACCGTAAAGGCAAACATACAAAATGACAAAAAATAAAATAACCTTCCATCTCCTTCTTCATCCACAGCTGCCTTTCTAAAGAATTCCGTTGAAACATCCAAATAACACTTTTTATATGCTCCCCGACAAACGGATAAACATACAAAAAGGCAAGGGTGACAGCAATAACAAACACCACTGACTCATAAAAGAAGCCGAAACACCTAAGCTAACCATCGGGAAAGCCGGACAAAGGTCCCATAATCTCTTATTTTCACCCAAAATCTCATGACTCTAATGAAACTAGGACCCCTTGTGAAGACCCAACGGCCCTCAAGAAACATGTCGTAGCATTCACCAAGCTCCCCTTCCCTTCCCTTCATTAATCACAAAACGCCTTCATGGCTTTTCGAGAAAGTTAATTTGCAAGATCAACAACCACTGCATCGTGGACTTGACGCACACAGCACCTGCCGTCAGACGCTGCAAATCAAGTGTCAAAACCGAGTCTCCTCCTCTTCTTCGCCTGCTGTTGTTTTAGTATCATTTGCGAAATGCAATCTTCGTTAATCATTAGGGCCTGCAAGACATCTCCTTGAAAGCCAATTCCTTTCATATAGAACTCTCAGATAAATGTCAAACGAATTGGCCTTGAGATTTCGATTCAACACCTGCAAATAACCACAACCACGCATTTGAATCTATCTATTTATACTGTGCTATATATATATATATATATATATATATATATATATATATATATATATATATATATATATATATATATATATATATACTCCTTTGACCGATATACGTTTGTATACTTGCATACTTGTACCTAATCAACTTAAAATATATGCCCATAAATGCTAACCGGGTATCTCCTTTCAAATGAATGAAAAGTGATTTACTGTACAAGAAAAACTAATGACGATTATGAAACCGATACTCATTAGACATGTAAGCATGTTTAGGGGGTGCCACAAAGAAGCTGAAAAGCGCCACAACTTCCAAAAGCACTTTCATTAGGTGGCCCACACCATAAAATCTCATTTCACACTTATACCTACAGAACTCCTTTCAAACAAGTGAACCTATTCCCAGAAACCTATGGCAACACGATTTTCTAACTGCTTAACACTTACAAAAATCTGCCCTTTTCTATAAAATTATACATAACATAATGGCACATGATTAAATGGAATTTACCTATAAAACTAAAGAAAATACGCCCCTTATCTTACAATAGAAAATGCATTACTAACTTAAAACCGCTTACAAATTAACAAAATCGATAGAGAAAGAGGCACTCCTAACACACTTGATCATAAAACCCATGAAAAAATGTACTCATCTACAGTATAGTACCCATAAATATAAAACACTGAAAAAACTCGCAGTTATCTATAAAGGCAAAGTAAGTCGTACTTAGAAAAAAAAAAACTTACCAATAAAACTCCAGGCAACATGCACTCCGATCTCACACTTGGCGAACGCGAACTTAGGAGCACCCCACCCCAACCATATCACCCCTATCCCCTTCTTAAAACCAGCCACCAACACCCACTCTCTGTACCCCCTCCCCACTCTCACAAGTCGGAGCTTCATCGGGAACTTCTCTCTTTCTCCTTCACCCGTCAGCGTCTTCGACAGGTGTCGGCTGAATGAAATGAAAAATAGGCTCTTTTCCGATTGGATCATTAAGCCAAAGGTGCTTACCGAAACGCCTGCTTCTGCTGCCTCAACTTCTGCTTTTACTACTGCTGCTCCTGCTACGTCTTGCAATTCATTTATTAAGTCTTTTTTCTTTTAGAGCGCGACAAACTTACCTAGAAAAAAAAGAAAATAAATATAAGCATTTATTTCGGCAGAGAAAATAGAGGTGGTAGAAGCAAGTGATCAACAAATTCAATTTTGTCTACCTCACCATAAATATAACAAACAAATCATATATATTTGTCACACAAAAACTACACAAGGGCATATCATCAAGAATTGTTACCGAGCTTCCTAAGACAATTGTTTGTAAAAACAAAATCCATGTCTAACACACGCACACAGCGAATAATTGAATGTAGAAAAGACGATATTTTATCATTATTAATATCATTAGTATCTACATACATATACATACATATATATATATATATATATATATATATATATATATATATATATATATATATATATATATATATATATATATATATATATATATATATATATATATATATATATATATATATATATATATATATATATATATATATATAAAATATCGCTGAAATATTTATTAGGTACCAACTGTAGGAGTTTCATTCCGAATAAAATCAATGAACGGATACTTCTATTATCACTTAAAATTGTTTTCAACACTATTACACTACTGTAATTCTAGTTAAATTTTTTAACAATCCCTCAATGAATTATCTGAAACACTTCCCCATTTTCCTAGTCGTTACACTGTCATTTCGACCACCTGACGCGAGAGAGAGAGAGAGAGAGAGAGAGAGAGAGAGAGAGAGAGAGAGAGGCCGGTAAAACCTCCGCTTGGGTCTCAGGATTCGATGACGAAAATTCCTTAGACCTTCGTTGATAGGACCTTGAGGTCTTCGTACTAAACTGTCTCCACTGGCAAACCAAACCCTCCCAGCCCCATAGGCTCTCCCTCCACCCGGCCTTTACCTCAGCAAACATCTCGGCTCAAGTCAAGAGAACGGCTAAACATGAATTGCAATATGATATAGGTCGATTTCAAAATTATGAGCTTTTTTTTTCAACCCTGTTTTCAGCTCTACCTTTTTACACGACTACATACATACATACATGCATACATACATACAACACACACATATATATATACATACATTATATGTAATAAATATATATATACAATATATAAGGTGTGTGTGCGTGCGTGTGTGTGAACAGGCTGACGTGACGTTAAGAAAAGTTCGCTCCAAAAGAGTTCATCCTTGATTCAAGAGTTAAAACGAATGTAAAAGTGTCACTTTTTAAATGTCTCTGGGGCAAACCCCGCCATCTTGTTATGGGAAATGGTTTACTGTATGTATGTATGTATGTATGTATGTGTATGTATGTATGTATATGTATGTATGTTATATATGTATATATATATATATACATATATATATATATATATATATATATATATATATATATATATATATATATATATATATATATATATATATATATATATATATATATATATATATATATATATATATTCACAAGCCCCCTTTAAACCTCCTCCCATTCTGCAATCCACCATATTCGACTAACGGGAATAGTCTTCCACCCGCAACCGGGATCGATCTCGGGAATCTAGCGTTTTTTTTTTTTTTTCTTGAGGGGGGTGGGCAGGTTAAAAGGAGTCCAGAAAGTGCTACTTTCATGTTCAACAGCTGAGATGTTGCGATGAGGTCGCTAAGAATCACGTCGGACACCCGTCCAAGCACTGGTTCATTTCGCTGAACGGAAGGAAGATCAGCGATAGAGCAAACATGCACAAACAAACACACTTACAACTGTTGCTAAAATTGAAGCGACACTTTAGAAGTATCAATGCGGCAATCAATGGACAATTTTTCAATAAAAGTGCCGCAGATATTGCAGCGTATATGCGACGCAATAGCCTCTATACGCTGAAACCCACCCTCCCTCTCTCTCTCTCTCTCTCTCTCTCTCTCTCTCTCTCTCTCTCTCTCTCTCTCTCTCTCTCTCTCTCTCTCTCTCTCTCATACACATACAAGCACACACACGAAACAAGTCGATCCATACTTACAAGTTCTATAATAATACAGAAAAATAAGACGAGGCTAATCTGCTCTTGCTGTACTTCTGAACCTCTCAAAAAATAATTCAGGTAAAAAATTCGTAAAATGAACAGGACATATCAAAACCAGCTCTGCTTCTGCCAAGTTTAATTTTCTTAGAAAATAATTTTTTCTTTTATTTCATTTTTAAATTTTGATAAGGCAGGGCAAGTCATGGTGACCCTAAACGCTAAAAATCTTGCTAAAAAGAAAAGTTTCTTCAGCGTAATCGAGTTTTCTGTACATCGTATAATCAAGACCACAGAAAATAGATCTATCTTTCGGTGGTCTTGGTATAATGCTGTTTGAGGCGCAGCCCATGAAACTTTAACCATGGCCCCGGTGGTGGCCTGTTCTATATCGTTGCCAGAAGCACGATCATGGCTAACTTTAACCTTAAATAAAATAAAAAAAAAAACTACTGAGGCTAGAGGGCTGCAATATGGTATGTTTGATGATTAGAGGGTGGATGATCAACATACCAATTTGCAGCCCTCTAGCCTCAGTAGTTTTTAAGATCTGAGGGCGGGCAGAAAAAGTGCGGACGGACAGACAAATAGCCATCTCAATAGTTTTCTTTAACAGACAACCAAAAGGTGAAGAGGCCGGTGGTGCCTGTTTCCAAAAAGTTGGTCCCATGCCTAACATATTGGCCCGGCATGATATAGACGTGCTTGAGCTGTACTTACCGAAGTAATTGCAAGTAAAGAATACCAGCGACAAAATCAACAATGAAAAGCAATCGCCAACAAAACAGTACATATAAAAAGACATTATTAATAATAACACCATCCACAATTACTTTAACGTTATTAGAAAATATGCAAAAAATACTCCTCCTTGTAAATATACTCCCCCACAGTTTTCAGCATACCTAAATACAAACGTGGAAACGTAATTTCAAATGGTCTGGTTTATGGTAAATGATTACAAATATTTACAGTCATCAAAATTACTGCCAATTCACTTATCAATAACAAGAAAAACTGAACGACCCAAATTCCACCCGCCCACCCGACTCATTACCCCACGGGCAGAGCTTCCCCCCTCCCCACCCGACCCACCCTTCATCAAACCACAGAGCACGCCCACGACGCCACAAAACACGAATCTTCAGTGGAGAGATTCCAATTGTAATCTCGCGAGATTACCAAAACTGCAGTTTGAATTTCCTCTAATCGCGGGCCGTGAATTAAGCGATCGGGAAATTCGGAATGATATTCATGGAGGAGACGACACAAAATACGTTTCCGAATGACGTCGTCCGAATTCTATTCGGCAAAATGTCTCAAAGGCAAATCGCCTCGGCATTCGTGATGACTTCAAAGGGAAGGGATATTCAAATAAGCATATATCAATATGTATATTTATATATATATATATATATATATATACATACATATATATATATATATATATATATATATATATGTGTGTGTGTGTGTGTATATATAATTAAACTGTGTGTGTAAGAAATAGCTAATGCTGTAAAACTGGTACACAGGTTTTCAAAAAAAGTTTCAGTAGTCGAAGAATGAACATAACAGTTACTGCTGTTTTGTCTTTCTATGAAACTAACTGTTTAATGAATATATATATATATATATATATATATATATATATATATATATATATATATATATATATATATATATATATATATATACATATGTAACATGGACGTGTATCTCTCAACATATACTTCGCTCTTTCTTTCTCTCTCTCTCTCTCTCCTCATCCTTCTTCATCCTAGTGAAGAAAAAGGCCTTAACTTGAGGATGGACTTGTCCTCGTCTAGGGTTACTCCACCCTTGTGTTGGATGGATGCCCTCAGACTTCAGCCTCCGCCCTTCAATATCTAGGTGGAGGAACACTCCCTTGCTGTTGCCCGGAGAGAGAGAGAGAGAGAGAGAGAGAGAGAGAGAGAGAGAGAGAGAGAGAGAGAGAGAGAGAGAGAGCATTTTTTGTAACGTGTTAGAATTGTATTACGTTCAGCTGATACGAATACATGCATATTTATGACATATTTACAAATAGGTTTATCAGCAGCATTTGGAACAATACAAGTTCCGTATCCATTATATAAACCACCTCTCTCTCTCTCTCTCTCTCTCTCTCTCTCTCTCTCTCTCTCTCTCTCTCTCTCTCTCTCTCACACTCCGTCGCGCCCTGGTGTTCCCTAAAACCCAGCGTGTGTTCCCACGGGCGCACAATCAAACATCGCTCAAGGAAAGCGGAGGGAAGCCTATAAGGGAAACGGAGTGACCTCACAAAACGCTGACACCGCCATATTCGAGGAAGAGGAGAAGACGAAGTAGCTTTTTATATATGCCGTATCCAGGCACCGTGTCACTGTAAGTATGGAGACCTATATTCCTTCTATTGAGTCACGTATGGGATGGGGGTATAAAGGAAAGATATACGTAGGTACGTCGCCGTAAGTCTCTCTATCCTAGGCCTTACATCGTGCGGTACTACTGTATATGTGGCTTTGTAGAAAACGTACGAGGGAAGCGATATGCATAAAAAATCTAAACTTCCTTGCTTAGTTCAACTTTGTGATTATATATATATATATATATATATATATATATATATATATACATATATATATATATATATATATATATATATATATATATATATATATATATATATATATATATATATATATATATATATATATTTATATACACATATATATGTGTGAATTTTTGTCACTGACTTTTTTTATATTCACAGATATACTGCCATACAGTAAATATCGTTTCATTGGACATTAAACGATATTTGTGGTTTAACTTTTGTGCGCGTGTGTGTGTGTGTGTATGTGTATGTATATATACAGTACATATACATATATATATATATATATATATATATATATATATATATATATATACACATAAATAATCGCATCTCTCTCACTCTCTCTCTCTCTCTCTCTCAAAACTCAGCCACAATTGAATACAGAGCTATGTTGCCCTACGGTCTCAAGTAAAAAAAGAAAAAAAAAAATATGTAGATGCGGGCTCCACCTCTCTCTCTCTCCCTCTCTTCTGAAGTTCGTTTATTAATTCTAAAGTTCTTACATACTGACTACCCAAAATATTCTTGTATTTCAAACTTTACGTGGGGAAGGAAAAAGAAACTACGCCATGATAAAGATATACAAACGCAAGAATAGAATAGAATATAGAATTTAGGGCAAAGGCCAAGCGATTGGACCTATGTGGTCATTCAGCGCCGAAACGGAAATTGACAATAAAAAGGTCTGAAAGGTGTAACCTCGCAGTTGCCCTATGAAACAATTGTAAGGAGAGGGTGGAAAGTGAGAGGGAAGAGAAATGAACGAAGGAACAGTAAAAGGAACGAAAGGGTTGCAGCTAGAGGCCGAAAGGACGCTGCAAAGAACCTTAAGTGATGCCTACAGTGCACCGCATGACTTACACTGATAGCACTACCTCCCCTACGGGAACAAACACAAGAAGGTAATAGAGAAAATATCCTGTCACATTACAACGATGTCGTGACCTTGGAAAATGACAACAATGTACACAGTGATTAATTTGGGAGGAAAAAAATCATTATTAGGAAACCAAAAGTATGAGAGAGAGAGAGAGAGAGAGAGAGAGAGAGAGAGAGAGAGAGAGAGAGAGAGAGAGAGAAATCAATTTAATTATATATAGATATACATTATATACATATATAATATACATACAGAATATATATACTGTATATTTTATATATATATAATATACATACAGTATATATATACTGTATATTTATGGACGGCAACATAAAGTGTTCCAGAGATCATAAACGGGGCCATGATGTTTTCAACATAATCATCATAAACAGGACACTGCCTCACTAAAAGAAATACACATAGGATACCTCTGGAGGGAACCTGGCAAATAATAAATGGCTATTCATATATTTACAACCTTCATCGGTAGCGGTCGTATTGAAATACATAAGTCAGCAGAAATAAAAAAAAAAAAAAAGTATTGGTAGTAAAATATGTGGCAGACGCTGATATAAAACACTAGCAGAAAGTTCAAGCAGCAAAAGAAGCTCACAGAAAGTTCAAGCAGTAAAAGAAGCTAACAGAAAGTTCAAGTGGCAAAAGAAGTTAACAAAAAGTTCAAGTAGCAAAAAAAGCTAACAGAAAGTTCAAGCGGCAAAAGAAGCTAACAGACTGTTCAAGTAACAAAATAAGCTAACAGAAAGTTCAAGTAGCAAAAGAAGCTAACAAAGTTCAAGTAGCAAAAGAAGCTAACAAAGTTCAAGGGGCAAAAGAAGCTAACAAAGTTCAAGGGGCAAAAGAAGCTAACAGACTGTTCAAGTAGCAAAATAAGCTAACAGAAAGTTCAAGTAGCAAAAGAAGCTAACAAAGTTCAATTAGCAAAAGAAGCTAACAGCAAGTTCAAGCAGCAAAAGAAGCTAACAGAAAGTTCAAGCAGTAAAACAAGCTAACAGAAAGTTTAAGTAGCAAAAGAAGCTAACAGAAAATCCAAGTAGCAAAAGAAGCTAACAGAAAGTTTAAGTAGCAAAAGAAGCTAACAGAAAGTTCAAGTAGCAAAAGAAGCTAACAGAAAGTTCAAGTAGCAAAAGAAGCTAACAGAAAGTTCAAGTAGCAAAGGAAACTAACAGAAAGTTCAAGTAGCAAAAGAAGCTAACAGAGAGTTCAAGTAGCAAAAGAAGCTAACAGAGAGTTTAAGTAGCAAAAGAAGCTAACAGAAAGTTCAAGTAGCAAAAGAAGCTAACAGAAAGTTCAAGTAGCAAAAGAAGCTGACAGTCACAAAGTTCAAGTAGCAAAAGAAGCACCAGAAAAATAGCAGCAATAATATCCGGTGGCATCAGTATTAAGAAAACCCAGTAGCAGTGGTAGTACTTGTACTGGTCTATATATAAATAGCAGCCGTTGTAAAAAAAAAAAAAAAAATCTTGGTAGCAATGGCGAAAAAAACCAAGATGAGAAAAACTCGCCCCAAGTAAGAGGAAGAAGAGCCAAGCGAGAAAACTTGCCACCCCATAAAACCTGGGCATTATTACCCTCCTGCAACGTGGAAGTCAAATTCTTACAAAGCAGGCTCGTCCCAACCCAACCCCGGACACGTACCGCACACGAGACAGATAATAAAATGACAAAAAAAAAAAAAAAAAAAAAAAAAAGGCTTCTCTTGTTTTGTCTGTTTGTTTGTTGTTCTTATGTTTTATCCTCGGGTGAGCATTTCCGAGCATCATGAAAATATCATGCTTTTTAGTTACGGGAAGGAAAAGTTATCTTTAACAAATATTAAGATTAAAAGAAGAGGAGCAGAAGGAAGAAAATGGGAGGAGGAGGAAGAAAAAGGGTGGGAGGGGGGAGGAGGAGGAGGAAGAAGAAGAAAAAGGGTGGGGGGGAAGATGGAAGAAGAAAAAGGGGAGGGGGAGGAGGAGGTACCTCGAACCACAGGCGAGCAGAAACTTCGATAGATTCTCTTAAGAAAAAGTTTCTAACTTTGTCACTCGATTGACTTCTTTATTTATGAGAGAGAGAGAGAGAGAGAGAGAGAGAGAGAGAGAGAGAGAGAGAGAGAGAGAGAGAGAGAGAGATACGCATTCGTATATACTATATAACAGGTAAACTGCTGCTTCCTAAAATTGCGATAAAATCCCATACCAGTCCTACCCTCACAAAAAAAATTTTCGAAAAGTAATTCGTACTTCTGAAGCAAACGGCGCAATAAAACGCAAAAACACGCATAAATTAAACTAAATAAAATTAATAAATAAATATATATATATATATATATATATATATATATATATATATATATATATATATATATATATATATATATATATATATATATATATATATATATATATATATCTGTAACCGCAGTACACAACGAATTCAATGACTTAAATGATTTCAATTGCCTTATACTACATTATTCTCATTCCTCCTTTCTTTATTCCCTCCCAATCATCGTCGTCCTCCTCCTCCACTATCATCAAATTTCCTTAAACATCCATCATCCTAGAAATGCTTTACTCCAGATCACTTCACTTACCAATTCTCTCTTCCTCACAAGTTGTATTCCTCCTCAGTTACTCCGTTTCTTTTACTTTCTCCCCTTCACACTTCCCAACTCTCCTGTTCTTCTTTTACTGTATTTCTCCTCTTCCTTTCGATTCCCACCTTTCTCTTCATCCCCACTCTCCTTCCTAAATCATTTAACCTCTTCCACCTCGTCCTCTCCTCCAATTTCTTTCATTCCTCTATCTCACCTCACTGATTATTTTTCTTCCTCCTCTTATTTCACTTCTCATTCTTCCTCATTTCTCTTCATTCCTCCTCCGCCGCCGCCTCCTCCTCCTCATCCTCCTCCACCTTCAAAGTTTCTTACTCATCTTTCTCACTTCTTCCTCACTTTATCTCTTCTTCTCTCCTTACTCTCCTCTGCATCCCCTGCCTTTCCTCACACATCCATTCATGAGTGGGAAGATGGGAGAGGGGGAAGATTGGGAAGGGGGTGAGGGAAAATGGAGGTGGGGAGGGGAGATACAATCCGGTCTATCACAGCTACAGTTTGCCTTCCATTATCGTGTTGACGACGCTCTATTTGTTGACTTGATGGCAACCGTGGTAAAGGTCGAAGATGAAGAAGAAGGGAGGAGGCGGAGGTAAAGAAGATGGAGGAGGAGGAGGAGGAGATAGAGAAGATGGAGGAGGAGGAGGAGGAGGAGGAGGAGGAGGAGGAGGAAGGGAGGAGGAGGAAGAGGAGGAGGAGATATAGAAGATGGAGGAGGAGGAGGGGATAGAGAAGATGAAGGAGGAGGAGGAGGAGATAGAGAAAATGGAGGAGGAGGAGGAGGAGGAGGGGAAGGAGAATAAGATGAGGGAAGGGGTGGTGGAGGCGGTGGAGGAGATGCAAGGAAAGTATAGGATGATGTGAGAATATAATGATTAAAAACGAACCAAACAGATATTAGAGTAATAGGAATCAGTTATGGGACGAAGAAGAAGAAGAAGAAGAAGAAGAAGTTACAAGAAGACATAGTGGTTACCGGAATTAAAAAATATGAAAAATAGTCGGAAGAATAAAAAAAAAAGTCTGGAATAGGATCGTGAAAAATTAGGAAAGAATGGAATATGAAGAGAGGAACACGAAGAGACAGACGAAAGAGAGAACACGGAATGTAACCGACAACAAAAGAAAACATTAAGCAAGAAAACCATACAGAAGGACCAACAGTAAACAGCAAAGGCCAACGAATTGGAGAAGAAATCCAAAACTAAAGAAGGGAGAGAACCCAGAAGAGAAGGAGAATCAAAGAATGGAGGGAGGATTTTAGAGGTGCAGAGGAAGGGGTGAAGGGGGGGGGGAGACGTGGGGAGGCCTTTAACAACGATAGCGATATCAAAGAGATAACGAAGATGCTCTCCCGCTTTACAAAGGGTCGAGATAAGGTTAACTGGTTCGTCAGCTCAGCTTCCTCGCAGTGCGGATGATGGCCAATGCAGGCGCGCGAGAGCGTTTGTCTGTATGTTTGTGTCAAAGGGAGACAAATAAAGGTGTTTATTGTCAACATGCAACGACAGTTTAACGTCATCGCCGTAAGTGCGACTAGAAGTATTACTGATGCACACATCTGTATAACATTGCAAGTTACGTTCTAACATTTGTGTGTGTGTGTGTGAAAGGAAGATACAGGGAGGGAGCAGGGAAGGAGAGCGAGATAATAAAGTTGATTACTCTTAATTTTTTTACGATACTCAATAACGTCAACACCACCAGGAAACTAAGATCATCTCTCTCTCTCTCTCTCTCTCTCTCAATTGTATATATATATATATAATTGTATATATATATATATATATATATATATATATATATATATATATATATATATATATAATATATATATATATATATATATATATACTGTATATATGTCTGTGTATATATATATACTGTATATATATATATACTGTGTATATAAAGTATACATATATGTATACATATGTAATATATTTATATAATATATACTGAATAAATATATATATATATATATATATATATATATATATATATATATATATATATATATATATATATATATATATAGTGAAGAATGCATGAAAGATACGAGAGAATGGGTCAAAATATGCGTAGGGATCGACTCCCTTTCCAAGAGCCCCTGCGTACAGTAGGTCTATGAAAGGTCTAATGTGGTGTAACCTCAATGCACATGGTATAGTATGAATGTGGCAACAACCGAGTTTTGTTTTTACTCTGGATCCAACCCCTTTTAAAGGAAACGACTGCTTAATGTTTTAAACACACAAGCATGGCTATTTATACCCGCTTACGTAGGTATGCGTAAGAAGAAGAATCTTTGTCTGGACAATGACGGCGAAGAAAAATATGAAGCTCTCGGAAGCCTTGCGAGAATAAGAGAGATGAGATGTAAGAGGAGAAGCCTTAGAAGCAGTGTGATAAAACTGGTATTCCCCAGAGAGAGAGAGAGAGAGAGAGAGAGAGAGAGAGAGAGAGAGAGAGAGAGAGAGAGAGAGAGAGAGAAATGGGAAAATAGGAAAACGAGCAAATTGCATATATGATGGAGATGATACAGTGGTAAATTAAGAGAGAGAGAGAGAGAGAGAGAGAGAGAGAGAGAGAGAGAGAGAGAGAGAGAGAGATGAGAAATGAAAATAGGAAAACGAGAAATTGCATATATGATGGAGATGATCAGTGGTAAATCTGACAGAAGAGAAGAGAGAGAGAGAGAGAGAGAATTAGAGGAAAAACGATCGAGTTGCACATTTGACAAAGGAAAGAATGAGAGAGAGAGAGAGAGAGAGAGAGAGAGAGAGAGAGAGAAATAGGAAACTTAGGAAAATGATCGAGTTGCATATATGATGGAGATGATGCAGTGATAAAATACGATAAAAGAGAGAGAGAGAGAGAGAGAGAGAGAGAGAGAGAGAGAGAGAGAGAGAGAGAGAGAGAGAAATTATAAAAACGATTTAACAAAGGAAATGCAATGGAAAAGAGAGAGAGAGAGAGAGAGAGAGAGAGAGAGAGAGAGAGAGAGAGAGAGAGAGAGACGAAACGAGGGAGTGAAATAGGAGAGAAAGAGAATGACGTAAATGAAAATACTTTAAGCCTGTCTTTGTCGGTTCCAATTTTCTACAGGTGACTGCCTTTGTGTATTTATTCTTTTTCTTTTTTTACTCTGATCCATAGAACATGAAGCGAACGTTGCCTACACCAAGTCATTTCACTCTAACACAAGTTGATCTAGATCGTGAAAAAATTACATTTAACCGCTACTAATACTTTTATCATCATCCTCAATAATAAGCTGTTTCCTTTACAGTAAAATGGGGTGGCTGCAGAGTAAGAAAAATACAATGGTTACTGCTACATTTAAATATTTTATCAATTTAAGGAGTAAGTATCATGACAGGAATGGCTGCCCACAACGAGAACCACCCCCCCCCACCCCCAGCCTCGTAATGACAACTTCACCCCTTGAAAAGAGGCGTTAATGGTTAAGGGAACACTAGAGAAGATGGAATTTAACATGTGAATAGTGGATAGTTGACTCTTGAGCGTGTAACTTACACACGCTGTAATGATGGCGCTCTAGAACCGATGAAAAGAACGGGCCTTAATACAACGGGGTGCTGAATATGAACGAAGTTTGGCTGGGGGGAGGGGGGTGGATCGCGCTGCTTCCAGTGTTTGCGCAGATTTCTGCAGCGGTTCGAAGCTTTGAAGCAGCAGTTAAGACAGATGAAGAGTGCTACAAGGCATTCAACTCATGCCAACTATTTTCAAGATAGTACATTATCTTACAAAACCTAGCACTAATCATTCTAAAAAGAGATCTTTGTGAATAAATAAGACGTAAGTAACACAAACCATTTCTTAAGAAAATGTTAGGAAAATTAACGCAACCAACTAGAAAAAATTAAGGCTTTTTTCCTCTTGATGCTTGACAAACAAGAAAAGAACACTCGCAAATACACACGTATTACAACAGCAATCCACCAAACAACAAAAACTCCACCCAGCCTCTCTCATCTCCAAACCCACCCACCCTTCCCCAACCATAACCTCTCAGTTTTGCCTCCCCCCACCCCCTCCATCCCATTCCAAAACCCTTCCCCACCCCCATCCCCACCTTTCGCTGCTCCTTCCTAAAGAAAGCTTTGCAACAGCATTTAATATCTTGGGGTTTATTGCCTTCTGAGACGCAGCGGAGGGCAAACTTTGGAAGTCGCGGATCCCTGTATATATTGCAAATTTCCTGACCCCTCAGTCTGCAATGCATACAGGGACCCGGCAGAATTTTCTTTGGCGCTCGCATTTTGAGAAAATGAGTGAGAGCCCAACTTATAGACTTGAGTTCGCATGGAACGCTTTTATGCTTTATTTCCAAGTGCCTCGCCAAAGTTTCAAGGTTATAATGTTTTTCCGCTGCGTTAAAGTTTGATGAATCGACTGCCTGGAGAAGTTTGAAGAAACGTTTTTATAATTTTAATACGTTATTATTAGTACTAATGTCATGGTCATCTTTTTCCTTTGCGTATCGCCTAACAAAGCAAGCGTTGACTGTAGCAAGATGTATTTTTATATATCTAATTGGCTAACCTTTCTACTAATGTAACATGGAACACAGTCAGCCTCAAATGTCATATATTAAGGTTTTACCTTTGGTCAAATCACAAACCTTAGATGTGCATCTGTATACATCACCGATATAAACACCCACAAAAAATAAAACAACCTTACTAAAAAATATTAAACATTGTTAACCTTCCTACAAGGTCCCAAACAATTTTCTTTAACAACATTTGTGTTCCTACATATGTGGGCACTAACAAAGACAGTTTTTAAAAGGTGGGCTACAAACCGCTGATATTCCTGGCTGGACAACATTTAAAAGATTGTATCACACATGAAAAAGCAGCAAACAGCACACAGCTATGGTGTTCTGAAGCGAGACCAAAAAAATGGGTTGGGCGCATAATGAGCACTGAGACTTCAAAGACTGAGGAGTGGCCCAGACGCGTCGAGAATTGAAACCTCAAAGACTGTTATGGTCTAGATAAGTGATGACAACTGAAACCCCCTTAGACTGAGGTTATCTGAATATATAATAAGAGTCAAGATCTCAAAGACTTAAAATAGGTCTGAGTAAATAATGAGAATCGAAA
>NC_089777.1:38516536-38594036 GCF_040412425.1 Macrobrachium rosenbergii
ACGTACACTGTTAGTGGTACTTCTCCCATGTTCACTCAAGTACGCAGAGAAATAGATATCAATGACTGGAGTTACATATTCAAGAGTCATGTGTTTTCTTAATTTATAATGTGAGAGAGAGAGAGAGAGAGAGAGAGAGAGAGAGAGAGAGAGAGAGAGAGAGAGAGAGAGAGAAACAGTGTTCCAGCTTTTACCACTAGTTATAATTATTTGCCTCGTCATTGTCTTGTGATTATGCGACTAATCTAAAGTGTATGAATCTTTATGGAATAATTAATCAACATAATGAAAACACACGTAATTGTCATATGGAGGGCAAAAACCAACCATATAATTTGTGAAAATATCTTTATATATTATTAAAGAAGATAAAAACCAGAACCAGTCCTAAAAATGGAAAAAATTAAGCCTGGTTTCATTTCACTCTTGTTTCCCGCGGGTCTGGGCTAGATTTGGATACTGGCTTACCCGTCAATTAATTTTGGCTTCAGCCTTCAAAAAAAATATAAAGGTTCAATTGACAAATCAACATAAAAAGAATAGAAACAAAGTTCTAATGGGCTTTTTCCTCTTGCGTACCTTGAGCCCCATGTAGGCTGGATGATAATATTTAATAATTATAAAAGTGAAGGCTTATCTGAGGCCCGACAGGCATTTAAACCCTGTAAAAAGGACTGTAAAAGATAACAGAAGATACGGCTGGAAATTCGACGGCGACAGATGACGCAGATAAAGAAAAGAATGAAAGTCGTTTTGAGAGATTTATAACTAGGAGGAGGATGGAGACGTTGAGAGAGAGAGAGAGAGAGAGAGAGAGAGAGAGAGAGAGAGAGAGAGAGAGAGAGAGAGAGAGAGAGAGAGAGAGTTCAATGACAAATGACAGAGCGATCACAGGAGTTGAACTAATGAAGCCAACATTTCAAAATATCACTGAAGAAAAGAATCCCACCAGAGATGTCTCGGAGATTTAAAGGAAGAAATATTAAACTCCATAATACTTTGCAATAGGTCACGATCTGACCTACAAGGAAAGGGGGAGGAGAGAAGGGAGGGAACCATACACATCCAAAAATAAGTCCCAGGCTAACCTAGAAGAGGGAATGAATGACAGCCAATAATCACAGAATGGCCCAGGAGATGGGAAGATAATACCCTTAGCATACGTCACAGGCTGAACTAGAAGCAAGGGAGGGAAGGAAACCCATCGACCTGACAATACAGATTAACCGAGAAGAGGGCCCATGTACGTACCTATATGACAGGTCATCGGCTGACCTTACATACGCCACAGGCTTTGGAGGGAAGAAGAAAAAAAGTTAAGTATATCTTAGTTTAACCAGACCACTGAGCTGATTAACCGGGCTGGCCCGAAGGATTGGATTTATTTTACGTGGCTAAGAACCAACTGTTTACATAGCAACGGGACCTACAGCTTATTGTGGAATCCGAACTACATTATGACGAGAAATGAACTCCTCTAATTCTTCACTGGCCGGTCGGAGAGTCGAACGCTGGGCCAACAGCCGAGAGCTCTACCTACCCCTCCGATGAAGAACTGGAGGGAAGAATAAATACACGTACAATACACAAAAAGCCACTATCTAACCCACTGAGGTTAATGGAGGGAAAGTGAGAGGGGATTTAAATTGGAATGGAAGGATGAGAGGTATAAGAAGGATGAAATAGGCGAGGAGCGCGAGATCGAGGAAATAATAAATACGAAGTACAAGAACGATAATGAGGAGGGGGTTTAATTAAATGGTGATGGTGAGTGGAGCAACAGCGATGTAAATGAGAGTAGAGGGAGGGAGGATGAGTTAGGTTGAGAGCGGAGGGAGGACGAGGTAAGAGGGGCGGCAGAGAGTGAAGGGGAGGGGGAAGGGGAGGGGGAGATGTAAATGATAGTAAAGGGCGTAGCACGTAAATGGGGAGTGGAGAGAGCAGCAGGTAAACCGGGAGTGGAGGAAATTGGAGGGGCGAGCCTTCAGTAACGCATATGTTGTCAAAATTTAAATATCAGGTGATGGTCTCTCGACTACTGCCAAAGTTTTACTCGCTTCTTTCTTTACACTTATAAACATCGTTGATATTTATACAATATCAATATCAACTAATATTTTGTACTCAGTCCTATGACTCCATTAGGTTTCGGCATTACACTGTCACACACACAACCCCGAGCCAGCATTATTATTCATATATTATACAACAAAATGAACATGACGGAGACAGCTAACAAAGATGTACAAGCCCATCTAGAAATCATACAGTAATCTTATTAAAAATAAGATCGGTAAAAAAAAACATAAAACGTATAAGGATCACCAAAAAGTCGTTGATTAAATTTGAATCTCTTTTTAAATATACTGGAAATGCTGTCATGCTCATTAAGGAAGAGATAAGCATTAGCTTGAAAAAAATTACGCAAAATACGCCACATGGACTTGATGACGGAATTAGTAGAGTGACAGCCTATTGAAGCTGTAGTAGTAGTAGTAGTAGTAGTAGTAGTAGTAGTAGTAGTAGTAGTAGTAGTTAAGAAAATTAGAAAAAATAATACGGTAACGATAATGGTAAAGGATGTAACATAATAAAAATAATGTGGAACTGACAAAAAACTCGCACAACTATGATAAAAAACCGAAGTGAAACCACCCAACCCTAAAAATAGAATGAATGACCACACGCGAGAATGTCTTGCCATAACTGACTTTCCGAATAAGGATCCCGACAATGGGTCGCACCCACCCATGCCCACGGCGTGCCCAAGGTTACGGAGGGAGGCCAGACTCAGGATGCCACATGCCAAGGGATACCCTTCCCGCAGATGGCTAGGGATTGAGAGCAGTGTACATTCTCAGTCATTCATGTCAAAATCATATGATTTTCTTCTGTGTTTAACAAAGAAATTCTATGGTTAATGAAATTCACGTTTAGACTAACCGTCGTCCAGCTCGGGTACAGTTTCTCAATACTGGTCCCTTCTCAGTATGCAGAAGGTGAGGACACTGGGCCGAGCTTCGTGACAGTACACAACATCTCTAGACGCGAAAAGCCTTTCACCGTCCTTTTTTATTCATGCTTACACAGTGTAAGCATGCAATATTATACAAACATTATATATAATATATATATATATATATATATATATATATATATATATATATATATGTATATATTAACTTTATATATCACATACACAGTTGTTCTGTGCATTAGTAGAATTACTAAAGGGACCTCATTCAAACTGGATACTTGATAATGTGGGCTGTTTGTCCATGAAAGCTTGTAACTTTTTCTGAATAAATACTCCATTAGATACCATCCAGTTTGAATGAGGTCCTTTTAGTAATATATATATATATATATATATATATATATATATATATATATATATATATATATATATATATATATATATATTTTTTATATATATATATATATATATATATATATATATATATATATTATAACTACCCACTTCTGCTCACTTCAAAGGAAGTGGACTCAGTGTTGCAAATCCGTTTCTCCAGAATAATCAGAAGGAAATCACAGCATGGCAATAATAAGTCAAGAAAATGCAACGACGAAAACATCCATTAAACAAGAAGAGAATCTGATCATTAAAAATAAAAAAAAAAGTTTGAAGATCACAATATAAACAAACAGAAATCTAATAAGCCAAAATGACGCGCAGAACAATGCGCAATATTCGAGTGGCCTACAGGAACAACAAAAGCGCTTTAAACAACGGGAAAAACAGCGCGTACAAAAATAGCAAGAAGCTTCACAAACGCATGAACGCAGCCTCCAACAACAGGGCAGGGCAGGTCTCCAAGGTCAAATAAATTTGACATCCACCCAAGCCAGCAAGACGCGATTCTTCATTCCTTTCACGCCAATTAAATCCTCCCTTACCTACAGATCTCTTTCGCCCCGATTTCATCATCTGTGTTCTACTGTCTACTGTATGTGAGTTTAAATTCTTTTTTGTGCCATTTGAATCATTACTAGTTCCTCGTTGGATGAGTCGGTAGAGTTGTCGGCTAGCACTCTGCTAGGCCCGAGTTCGAGTCTCCGGCCGGCCAATGAAGAATTAGAGGAATTTATTTCTGGTGATAGAAATTCATTTCTCGCTATAATGTGGTTCGGATTCCACAATAAGCTGTAGGTCCCGTTGCTAGGTAACCAATTGGTTCTTAGCCACGTAAAATAGGTCTAATCCTTCGGGCCAGCCCTCTCTAGGAGAGCTGTTAATCAGCTCAGTGGTCTGGTTGAACTAAGGTATACTTAACTTTGAATCATTACTCTCTTTACTCTAGGTGAACTTGATGTCCTTAAAGCCTATTAAAGCATCGGTTTTCTCATCTCCATTTTATTTTCTTCACATCCATAACATCCCATATCCAACATCTAAGTTAACTTATTGTCTTGTATACCAACTAAATAATCCACTCATTAATTTCTACCAAATATGACTTCATTCACGCTTATTACCCCATCGATCTATTTTTCATGTAAACCATTTTCTTTCACTCAGTGAACTCATACGTTTCCTTGCTCCTAGGCAAATACAGCTTATCGTTTTCGATTTTCTAAATAAATGTAACTTGCATCACGGAAATGTGATGATCAGTTTTCCTACCTCTAAGCTCAACTTCCTTAAAGCCTACTACGTTTTCGTTTTTCTAAGTGAATATAACTTAATTCACAATTCAATCATCCGTTTTCTATCTTCTAAATTACACTTCTTAAACGACAACAGTATCATACGATTTCTAATTCTCAGTGAATTCAACTCATTTCACAAAAATTAAATTAGCCGTTTTCTAATTTCTATACCGAACTTTAATGTTCAGGTTTGACTAGTTTCAAATCTAAATAATCTGTTTTATTACTTCTGAATAAGTTTATCTTCTCTCACACCAACTAAATCATCCGTTTGCTATATAATGGGTAAGTTCAACTTCTTTAGCGTAATCAGATTATAAGTTTTACAATTTCTAAGCAAATTTAACTCATTCACAACAACTAAATCATCCCTTTTCAATTTCTTAATAGATTTAACTTCCTTCATGCTAATTATAATTAGATCATCAGCGTCATAATTTCTACGTGAATCATCATCTTTCGAGCCTATTATATCATCAGTTATCTAATTAAAAGCAATACTGAGGATGTGCTTTGTGAGATTTTCACAAGTTTTGTTATCCCCTATGGATAGCAGCATAACCATGTCACTGTCTCCTATGTATACTACAGAAGTCGGAGGGGGGAAATATTAATGATCATATATTCATATAAAACTGCCATGCAAACTTCCACAATAAAGAATATACAGTACATTAATGCGAGAGATGCCTTCGATTCGCTTCTTAACCTTCATTTAATGTGTGCATGAGGGACTGATTTACTGACTTATGAAATTTAGACTGTCAAGCCAAGCACCTTAGCACTTTCGGCCACTCAGCGCTTAAGACAGTGAAAAATGCATGGGAGCTGGAGTTGTTAGACAGCAAAATAAGGAGATCTAGAAAATAATGGAGATGCATGAGGATCTAAAGGTGAAACTGGAACAAAACACCACATTTGCATGAAGTGAGAGTTAAGAGAGTTTGGCTGCAAGAATGAAGAACGGAAGCGGGAATGGATGTAAAGTTGAAGCTAAAATACTGGCGCAGATAGGGGCTATATATGAGAGAGAGAGAGAGAGAGAGAGAGAGAGAGAGAGAGAGAGAGAGAGACTTGATTAACAAACAACCTGAACACGACGAACCGTCCATGTACGCTGCCAATACGCCAATCAGCTTACGCTAAGCTTAGAAGTGCAGCAAGCGGTATTCAATACGCTTTTTTGGACGAGACCCAACCGCGTATACGCCCAAGTATGAAGCGCCCAAAACCCTGGCGTAAAATCGTTAGAACGCAATTTGTGAAGTAATAATCCATAATCCGGATCAAAACAAAAATTAAATATAATTTCCGAAAGCAATAAAATGTAATCCGAATCAACATTTTTCACAATGGATACGATAGGGCTTTAATCAGAGGCCCATTCCACCGTCAAAATTTTTGGGGTAAAAATTCCAATTTTAGTTTGAAACGCTCGTCCAAGGGCTCCCATTATAAATAGAGGCTACGCAGCCATAAAAATAACTGTTGTCGTTTTTAAATAGGAGCAAATGCTGTTATCTGCTGTTTATTACATATGGTCTTTCCTTTTATACACAGTGATTTAAAGACTTTTCTGCTGCTCTGTTTACGAACGCACGCACATATAGCCACACACAAATTGTAAATAAATATATTAATAAATATATGTATGTATATATATATATAATATATATATATATATATATATATATATATATATATATATATATATATATATATATATATATATATATATTTATATATGTGTGTGTGTGTGTGTAAGCCTGTGTTATATCTCCTCACACACAGTCACTTTATATATACCAACGAGCTGTTTCCGCTATTTGGAGGTGGTTTCAGCAAAAAAAAAAACATTTACTGCCACCTACTTCCTGCAACTAATAAATTCAAATATGAAAAACTGTGCAGAAAACCTACAGGTATATATGCATTTAAATATATAAATATAAATATATATAAATATATAATATATATAATATATATAATATATATATACATATATATATATATATATATATATATATATATATATATATATATATATATATATATATAAGCATTAAGCTACAAACGTCCTTTAATATCAATTCGCTCTACCTCGGAAATAATATATTTTCATATATGTTACCGAAGGGGAATTTTTTAGTTGATAATGACTTCGTCGTCCCGTGGACTTGTTGGCCGTGTGGGTAAAGGCGTCACTGTAGTCCTGAGTTCTTGTCTTTCGTTGGCTCGAGCCCACGGGACGACGAACTGATTATCAACTAAAAAATTCCCCTTCGGTAACATATATGAAAATATATTATTTCCGAGGTAGAGCGAATTGGATATAAAAGGACGTTCGTAGCTTAATGCTTGTATATGAATCACGGTGATGTGAAAAAAGTCATATATATATATATATATATATATATATATATATATATATATATATATATATATATATATATATATATATATATATATATATATATATATATATAATATATATAATATATATAATATATATATATATATATATATATATATATAATATATATATATATATATATATATATATATATATATATATATATATATATATATATGTGTGTGTGTGTGTGTGTGTGTGTAAAGGCGCCTGTAGATTTTCTGCACAGTTTGTCATATTTAAATGCACTAACTGCAGGGCATAGGTGGTGGTAAATCCCTTTTCCTTTTTCTGCTGAAGCCACCTCCAAACAGGGGAGACAGCTCGTTGGTGTGTATATATTACAATGTCTGTGTACGAGGACATACAACATAGACTTCCCAGGCACGTCCTACTGCAATTTGATTACACAAAACACGAAATCTTGCTTAACTACAAATTTAGAAAAAATTATGAAAACCTGCATTTATCGAGTATCTAATGATACCACTTGGGTCCACCTTCGATCCACACACTGATGATGCAATCCACTTTCTATTTATAAAAGCAAGCACACACTCTAACCTATAAATTTACTCATTATTATTAGTATCACTAAACACAAGTTTATTCAACAATATACCTAATTAACAGCAATAACATAGTGAACGAATTCATATGACCCAAACCAAAGAGCCCACTCACTAGCAAAGGAAGGTTTCTTAACAAAACGCGATTCACCCTACAAGAACGAAACAGGGGTCAGGAGAATTATAGTAGAATTATTCATTTAGTCTATAAATAAGAACATAATTTCACCTTCATTCACAAAATGTCAATTCTACGTTGTCTCACTCTGCCCTCTCATTACCCTTCAATCTCGTCTACAAAGGAGAGAGAGAGAGAGAGAGAGAGAGAGAGAGAGAGAGAGAGAGAGAGAGAGAGAGAGAGAGAGAGAACGTGTCCGTAAGATGATCCTAACTCAACAACAAAAATGTTGGGTCCTGTTGACGAAGGACGCGCCCTTGGCCATGGCCAACGTACCCTTCGCCATGCCCCGTACCCAGATATCTTTAAAAGACCACAAGGGACATTTAACACGGTCATTACGGGGGAAAGAAACACTCCATAAAATTTACATAATAGGTACTCTGTCCCAACTATTTACTACGGAAGGAGTCGGGAAAGGGACAATTAAATTAAATTAAAATCAAGTCTTCCTTAACGTAGTGCCATTTAAATACCCCTTCCAAAAAAAAAAAACAGGAAGGGTGATAGAGAAAATAAAAAAGGGAGTGAAAAACAGAGAGAAACCAGGTGGTAAGATACGTGAGGAGTGATGTGGTAGGAGGGGAGCGAAGGTTGGTTGGTTGGTAAGAGGTGGGGGGGGGCGGTGAGAGGAGGAGACAACCCAGGTCCCCCAGACGGGTAATAAGGGCCCATCCCTGCACCGTAACATATTAGGTAAGGAAAAAGACCGCAAAATAAGAAAGCTTGGAAGAAAATCTCTCCATTACATTAGTAGCGGCCAACCAAGGTGACGTGACAACAAGAGCAGAAGTGCCGGCTCATGTATGTATGTATGTAGGTAGGTATGTATGTGTGTGTATGTATGTATACATACATACATACATATATATATGTAGGTAGGTATGTATGTGTGTATGCATGCATACATACATACATTCATACATATATATACATATGTGTGTGTAGGTAGGTATGTATGTGTGTATGTATAATACATACATACATATATATGTGTATGTGTATGTATAAACATTGACAATGTTCTAATAAAGAGCATTGCTAGGTTTCCAGTGATAAGCTTACTGAAAGTGAAAGGTCGCCCGCTTGCAAGACATCATGATCACAGTGTTTTTCCAACCAGTTCCTTCCACACCTTCAAACTGCTTCACCTAAAATAGTATGACGAAATTCAACAACAGGAGTGATCCTTTCCAAATAATTATCAGACGTCCACACTTTAGGTACGGACCTGGCATAGGTCAACAACGTACCTAGAATATTTTTTAGGTGTTGACAAACCCAGGAAAACAATGGGTAAAAGTAATTGTAGAAACAATGCCACAATTATGGTCAGTAAAAGGTTTCAAAGGATATTTTAGTCTTTCCCGGGTCATCAACGGAAGTGAAAATACTTTGTGATAAGCAACATCATATCTGGGACGTCCTGGAAAGAGAGCTCTTTTCACCTCTAAAGGAATACTGAGGGCCTTGGAGAAGTAAGTCATACATATGTCACCAAAAGGACTCGACGAAGCAGCACATTAGAACTAAATATTCCATTCTTAACAACGCTCCTGAAGGCACTGCATGTGGTAACACCATCATAATTATAGTCTCAGCAACGTTTTTCTGGCCCTATGGGAGGCAAGTTACATCCAGATCAGTATTTCTGAGGGTATTAGAATGTCATGCTATGCCAGGTAGGCAATGTTCGTATGTGTGTCTCTTTATTGGGAGGGGGACACGATACCTAGTGGCAAGCGTTTCTCGCTGTCTAGAAGGCAAATCACAGCTACGCAGTAACGTTTCTGTGGGATTTTCGAGGAACCAGTAGCACCCAGGCCAAAAATTTTTCTGTGGGATTTTCGAGGAACCAGTAGCACCCAGGCAAGAAACGTTTCTGTAGGAATTTCGGGGAACCAGTAGCACCCACGCCAGTAACGTTTCTGTGGGATTTTCGAGGAACCGGTAGTACTCAAGCCAGAAACGTTTCTGTGGGAATTTCGGGGAACCGGTAGCACCCAGGCCAGAAACGTTTCTGAGGGATTTTCTAGGAAGCTAAAAGATCTACGCAAGCAACGTTCCGGTGAAATTTTCGGGAAGATACATTATACCAAATCAACAAAGCTTCTCGATATCTTGGGAAGAGTCATAGCCAGGCAAACAACGTTCCCCAGGGCATTTTGGGAACAAAGTCATACTCTGTCAGCAACGATCTTCAGATCGTCTTGATAAGAGAACGACTACAGCCAAAAACCTGAGACAGAGCGGAGCCATCAACATGACGTCGTGTTTGCTACAAATTGATGCAAATTGCGATCCCACCTTAACGAGCAGAGCCAAGAACCAAGGGAGAAAACAAGACCCCAGATAGAGGCTTAATTTGTCAGCAGCCAACAGCCAAGCGCTTCTCGCGGTTTGATAAGAGGCTAATTAGGACAGCGGGTGTTTTTCTCTCCTAAAAAGCTCGGATAACGGGAGCTATGGTAAAATTCGTGGTGTTTTAATCACTTTTGAGTTTTAGTGTTCTATCGTGATTGCCTTTTATCTATCTCTCTCGTTATGCTCAGCTAAGTTTTATGCCGATTATCATCATCTTCCGCTTTCATCATTACACCCTGCCTTACAATTTCAGCACATTAATTAGCCTCCCGTCTTGGTAATTTATCATTACGCACTCTTCCATTTTTCCGTTTCAGTTACGATTAGATTATACCAATTAATTTTAACATCCGGTTTCATCACTTCATCCCAGTTTCCGTTTTGACATTGATGGTGGGTTCATTTAGCATCTAACTCTGGGTTCCTTACTCTAAATCGTAATTGTTGAAGCTTTTATCATTTTACACTCCTTCATTTCTTTGTAATCAGCCTTTCAAAGTGTTTGTCATCTCTTGACTTTGGCGACCAAGTAACCTAATGCCGTCTCTGTCTCTATACCGTAATTCGCCATAAATAAGCTATACAGAATCATGTTCCTACTAAGTACATACCTATGGGAATTTTCGTACTTTTGCATGTTATGGTGTCATATTTTCTTCATACTTATCTCCATCTGCTCCTTACAGTCAATTTAATATCATTTCACGTAAGATAATCTCTTTTCTATCTTGTTACTTTCTTTCACTCATTCCATACAAGTTTGCTAGGAACGTTCACTGTATTTTTGTTTCTTATGTAGATGTACGTAATAGTGACGAAAATGCAGAGGATAACCATTGTGTGCAAAAATAATGTGTCAGAACGGAAGAGCCTCAGTATCCAGGAAGCGCTTCAGAGCAGGCAAGGGAGGGGTGAGTGGCGCCATAGAAGAAGGGGAGGGGGTATTGCTGCTAATCGGTTAAATATCTGATCATAAAGCGACATCAGTTTTGTTTTTCTCAAGAAGCCATCCATAATAGGAAGAAAGTATTGGTGAAAAAAATTAAAAATCACAACGATAAATTTAAAATATAACCTAAATTCCAAGGAATCCATACGAGCAGAGAAGGTAACATACCACTTCCCTCCCACTCCCACCCCTCCCCCAATTCAGATTCCTCAGAATTCCCATTCGTGCCCTTTTACAAGAACGCTACTATTTCATATCCTCCTCCAGCCAAACGAAGTCTACTTACCCTACCGTTACGTCAACATTACTGACCAAGTCAAGCCTCCGTCAGTACCAAGTTCCTCTTAATAAGCTAATATTCCCTCGCTCTCTCTCTCTCTCTCTCTCTCTCTCTCTCTCTCTCTCTCTCTCTCTCTCTCTCTCTCTCTCTCTCTCTCCTGGGCAGTAAATTCCATCAACTTAAACTACTGCATGGGATGATATACACCCATATACATACACACACACACATATATATACACACAAATATATGTATATATATATACGTATATACATTACCACTCATTTGTTTCATGGACAACAAATTCAATAGACAAGAGTGAAAGCAAAAGCTTGCGTGTTAGCGAGCAACGGACATGTCGGAATCCTCCATTCACAACGAGTCACTTCCTGGTAAAACTCACTCGCGAAAAAAAGGGGGGGGGGAAGGAATCTCCGCTTCATTTCAGACGACAGATTTCTGTTTGTAATAAATACAGTAAAGAACTAAGTTAATCACCATTGAAACCACACCTACAATTGGATTATTAATTATCGGTTTTGTAGTAAACAAAAAAAAAATTTACAGAACGTTCGTCCGTCCACAACTATTGTTTCCTGATCATTTTTTTACAACTAAGGTAAAGTTCAAGGCCACAGAGATTTTTGCCCTCCCAAAAACTTCATCGAACTTGCGTGCAAGCTCAACTTCTCGAAATTCTCTCGAACAAAGAGAAAATAAAATGAGTAAAAAATATTCCATTCGTCACATAAATGACAAATGGTTTGCTATTGTCTCTCATGTTCTGAAGAGATTAATTTCCTACCGTTCTTTATTTCGGCTTTAAACGTTTCCCCTTACCTATTCAGTTGTGCGATTGGTTCTGCTGTATTCTTTTTCAGTCTGACGGCAAGTCTAATCAATAACATATTACTTCGATTGCTGCCTATAACCACCGTTGCTGTTACTCCAGACAAAGAGGCACCTTCAATTAACGGATAAATCTAATTGGTTTATTGGTAACTAAATAAATGAAAGCGCCATCTTAACATACAAAGATTTCGAAAGCTGCCTAACCACCGTTGCTGTTACTCCAGAATTAAATCTAATTGGTTTACTGGTAACTAAATAAATGAAAGCGCCATCTTAACATACAAAGATTTCGAAAGCTGCCTAACCACCGTTGCTGTTACTCCAGACAACGCTTCAATTAACGGATAAATCTAATTGGTTTATTGGTAACTAAATAAATGAAAGCGCCATCTTAACATAAAAGATTTCGAAATGCCTAACCACCGTTGCGCCAGACAACGCTCAATTAACGGATAAATCTAATTGGTTTATTGGTAACTAAATAAATGAAAGCGCCATCTTAACATACAAAGATTTCTGCCTAACCACCGTTGCTGTTACTCCAGACAACGCTTCAATTAACGGATAAATCTAATTGGTTTTACTGGTAACTAAATAAATGAAAGCAATGCTTTACTCCAGACAACGCTTCAATTAACGGATAAATCTAATTGGTTTACTGGTAACTAAATAAATGAAAGCGCCATCTTAACATACAAAGATTTCGAAAGCTGCCTAACCACCGTTGCTATTACTCCAGACAATGCTTCAATTAACGGATAAATCTAATTGGTTTACTGGTAACTAAATAAATGAAAGCGCCATCTTAATATACAAAGATTTCGAAAGCTGCCTATAACCACCGTTGCTATTACTCCAGACAACGCTTCATTTAACGGATAAATATAATTGGTTTATTGGTAACTAAATAAATACAAGCGCCATCTTAACATACAAAGATTTCGAAAGCTGCCTATAACCACCGTTGCTATTACTCCAGACAAAGCTTCAATTAACGGATAAATCTAATTGGTTTATTGGTAACTAAATAAATAAAAGCGCCATCTTAACATACAAAGATTTCGAAAGCTGCCTATAACCACCGTTGCTGTTACTCCAGACAAAGATACACCTTCAATTAACAGATACATCTAACTGGTTTTTTGGTAACTAAATAAATGAAAGCGCCATCTTAACATACAAAGATTTCGAAAGGACCTATTGCCAGCCAACGGAATAATTGACCCGGTGAATGAGCCGGAGAATTTCCCACCATAAAAATCAGCACGAAATCTTGAAATGACAGACCAAAGATTTTCCAGACAGCTTTCGTTGAGTTTCTTAAGATCGACACTTTCATTTCTCACAGAAATCAATACTTTCTCCGAACAAAACCCGACGCGAGTTAACGTGGCATGAGATTTGGGGAAAGATCAAATTTCTCTGGTACAGCACGGCGCCACAAGACATCATTTATAGAGCCTATGAGCCTATATATGATATATATATATATATATATATATATATATATATATATATATATATATATATATATATATATATATATATATATATATATATATATATATATATATATATATATATATACACACCCACATACATACATGTATATGTGTGCGCGCGCGTGCTTGCAATTTTAACCAAAACATCTTCAAAATTCACCTTTTTCGTGATCTTTCAATTCCGAATAATAATATAACTTAGAGCCAAAATAAAAATCACTGAAAACAAAAATTTACAACTATAACAATAATGACAAAAACAGTTCTTTATAAAAACTCATAACCATGCTAATAATAATAATCGTAATGCTTTAACATCAAACCGTCGCAACAAAGCTCTGCTTTAATTCATCATTTGCAAACTCCCCTGGCGTCCAAGGCACAACTTGAGCCAAGTTTGTGCACCACTACCAAAACGTCACTTTAAAACAGCCGATAAACAATGGCGTATTGCCGCGTGAACTTTCTGCAACCTTTGCAGCCGCCCACCGCCAACAAAGTTGGGCTTCGTATATGAATAAGAACAGGCGCGATCACTCCCGGACGTTTTTTGAAAGCTTGAACGCGCGGTTATTCGCGTCCGTTCTCAGCTAAAGAGCGGGGGTGTTCATTCTGAATGTCTATGTATAGAAAATTCGAGTGTATCTCCGTATAGGAATTCTCTTTCCGCTTCTCCGGCGTGTGACCATGCCAGGCCTTTTCCAATCGATCAATAAATAGATTTTTCTTCTTGTAAGTTCGAGGCTGACCTTTCTTCCTTTAAGTGTTCTATGTCATCCTTCGTGGTCAAGCCCCGCCCTTCTGTCCCTCCTTTTTCTCATTTTCTCTCAGCCTGGGCTAAATGGACATTACATTGCCCGTCCCACTGACCTTCGCTATTTATTAATTCATATCAGCGCCTTTCACCAATATAAAATAGCACATTGTATAAAGTCATTTGTATTTTCATTTGTATTTTTCTTAGGATACGAACCTACGGTTTCACATAAGGAATTTCTCCAGCACGGCACGCTTCGGTTGTCACTATCATTTATTATTATAGTAAATAATTTACAGTGACGCGACTGTAACTACTAAGCATTTAATAAACAGTCAACCAAACAATACAATGTTACTCTTGTGACTGCGGTATATAACTCGAAAGTGTCTTTTTCCATCTGGAGCTTCCTGAACGACAGGGCCACCGAAACATGTCCCATGAAAGGCAAAATGGAGAGCTTTCCGTTTGATGCGGCCTTCGAAACCACAGCTTTACATATTAATGGGCAATGTATCCATATATTCTCTGTGTACCAACGACAGCCAGGTTTCGACTTCCTGCTGTGCAGCCGGGAGCAATCGCCTCTCGCCAATGGCCCTTTTAACAGTAAGCAGAACGAAGGTACCCTGGTTCGAGATTTGGATTCGGAACGGTAATGTCCCTTTTGTCGGGACTTGCCCTCTCGACCCTCTCTTATAGCACCGACATTTTAAGGTATGGGTACAGCAATAATAATGAAAAATTATACGTGTACCAAAATTAGTCGTCCAAAGACAACCACACCCCACACAAAAAATGTACTGTACGAGTTCCAGGAACACTCAGAACAGTCTTGAAATACACAATCAAAGATGCGAGTATTGATTGATTAGCTTGCCACTTGGCATAGCAGCATCTAAAGGTCATTAATTAATAAAAGAAAAAACGAAACCCTTAGCCCGCCGGCAAGGAATCACTTATAGATAGCATTACAGAATCTTTCAACACGCCTTCCAGTTTCGGTGCGGGCACGGTCTAGACCGTGGGCGCGGGAGGCCTTAAGGGCTCACTGAGCAAACCCACCCGAGAGGAAATTAAATGCAGCATTAGTGCCGTGGAATAATGGTCCCACTGATAAACTCATCATCGATTATGTCGCTTCTTTATTTGTCTCGTGTATCCACTTCGTGTGTTGATTTAGTTTACCTGCCTTTTTTTTTTTTAATAACAGTGCGATATGAAACATTCCGAAAAATTACTGAACTTTTGAGAGAGAGAGAGAGAGAGAGAGAGAGAGAGAGAGAGAGAGAGAGAGAGAGAGAGAGAGAGAGAGAGAGAGAGAGAGATCCAGGCAAAATGGACGATTACCAAATGAGTGATTCGTAAGATCATGCTTGGCTGCTCTGCCATGAAATCTCCCATGACGCTAATCACAGAAATTTATTCTGCCATCAACTTCCCCACAACCAACCTCCTCTGTCCCCCCACCACCCCTATCCCCTCCCTTCCCTCCTGCTCCCTCATCACCAGTGTCCTCCTACTCCTACTCATTCTGTACTTCGCAACCACTTCTTTCTCCACCAATTCCATCAAGAAGTTATTGCTTCATCGTCTGCAATAGTTCTACTGTGCACCGCCTTGTCTCCATCATCACCACAACACCGGGATCTTCATCACCATCTTCTCTCCCTTCATTATCACAACCTCCTTACTTCGTTCCCCTCCACCATCATCACCGTCTCCAGCACCTCCTCCTCCTCCCCCACCGCCATCGTCCCCGTTACCTCTTCTCCAACAACATACCATCTTCTCCATTACCGTCCAGTTTTTCTTTACCTCTGCCACAACATTCTTAGCCCTCTCAACCACGGGCATCATCTCCGTCACCATCTTCATCTCCTCCTCTTCCTCCTAAGCAAAATTTTTACACACAAGAGCTGCATCTTCCCCTCCCTCTGTCTATCTATCTAACCTTTAAAACATGACCCAATGGCATTTCATAAGATGATCGATTTTAGAGCAGGTAAGCTTTAGCCAGACACACTAAAGCAATGCACGAACACATGCAGCAAAACTCGCACGCATCACGAGGAAATATATAAATGTAAATCTATAAAAAATATATAGATATATTTATAATATAATATATATTATATATATATATATACGCACATATATGCATATATATGTTATATATTTATATATATATATATAATCATAATCACCTTTCACTATGAATACCTGTTAAAAATCATAATATCCATCACCCTAATACCTGTTAAAACTAAATTAAATATCCATCTCTCTCTCTCTCTAAATCTCTCTCTCTCTCTCTCTCTCTCTCTCTCTCTCTCTCTAAACACACACACACACACGACCAAATTGACAATCCTAAAAGCAAGGCACTACCAAACTACTAACCGCTCGCCATTTATTCTGAAAGAACACAACCACGGCGACTACTAAAGAACAACAGGACGCCTACTCTCTCGCTTTCCCTTCCAGTGGAACTTTGTTTTCCTCTCCAGTGACATCAAGCGCCATCGCAAATCAGCCTTAATGCGCCTCGTATGAACGCGGCCGTGGGAGACTTAACATGGGTGTGCAGTGAACTTTATTGCTATTATTACTATCATTACTAACTCCGCACCTTTTCCCCTTTGAAGGTGTTAACCTTTCGTCTCTCTGCAAGACTTTTCATGTGATGATATTGCTAGTCCATGCACGATTGACTTTTCACTAACAGGCCTAAAGTTTTTCTTTCCGTGGGATCGATCTCGTCTCTCTCGCTGACTGAGCGAAGCTAAGATCCCTGTGCCAGAGGATATCATTATTGAAACGCCATCAGCTAAACTATTATTTTCCCTTTATATTTCCTAGGTTATCTAGCCTACATTTTCAGAAGCGGATGGCTCCAGAGGTGCTGTTTTTCAGTAACAGTGAGATAATGATATTAACTTCAATAACAATGAGACGATATAAATTTAAATAATAATGAAATAATGACAGTAACGATCCATATTATTATTACGATCACCATTATCACCGACTGACTGGCTAACGTGGTATAGAGTCGCAAGGACTCAGGCCATCAACCCGTTAACCTTTCTCTGATATTCATACATTAATAACAACGGTACTTTTCCTTCTATTAATAGCATATCAATAACCAACATGAAAATCAATACCATTAAATTAATACTATCATCATTTCTTAAAAGGACCCCAAAACCGATAATGAATTACCATCCAATTTTTTCTCATAAAAACAAAAAGCGGAGACTCAATTTCAGCTCGAGATTCTCCAAATTGAACCGAATTCGCATCACGCGAAGAAAAAAAAAATTTCACCTCGGGCAAGACTGACTTGGCCAAATATTCACGTCCGGTCAATATTAAACTAATTATACATTAACAGTTACTTTGGAAATCGGTTATCCTTTAAGCGTACACGGTCCACTGACTGTTCCTTTCCTTCTGCTGCCAAGCTTTGGAATTCTATCGATGCGTCGGTTTGTTCCTGACTCTTTCTTTATTTCTTTGTTCCTTTCTTCTTCGGTTCTGGGCTATAAGAGGTCATTAAGGGTGCCCGCCCCATTATCCTTGTTAATGCTGCTAAGCAAGTTAGATAAAATAATCAATCATTTAGAAAATTACTGCTACAGAACCATCCATATCTTTGATAATATTCCTCAAAATTAATGCATATATTAAACGCCAATGAATTACGCTAGTACTAATACTACTATTGAATGGAAGTATAAATAGTGTTTAACATTATCCTTTCAAATATGTTTTGCTTGACTAACTTGAAGGTACCTGTCCCGCTATTTATGGCCCTAAGGCTCGAGTTGATCTTATGACCAATGCTCTCAAAGTTTGTGTTAGGTCTTAGCCATTGTTCAGTGCATTTCCACAGTCTTTAGTTGGGATTCCCTTAGGGCAATTTTCTTTTTTACTTTTGAAACATGAAATTTCCCTATTTCTCATCTACTAATGATTATACACTTCTTTTATTTCTAACTTCTTGGCCCTATTCTGCCCGTTTTTCACATATTTCTACTCTGTGGAAATCTTTGGCCGACACTCGATCCATGGAGCCTCGATGGCTCAGTCGGTTACAGCAGCAGCTTCGGACTTCGTAGAGGTCTGTGGCGCGGGTTCAAATCCGCAGCCGACTGATCAGAGAGGCAGACACTTTGCTATCCGGTAGACATCCCGGGATTATATATGTAATCAACGGATAGGTTTGCTTAAAAAGCAAATGGGTGTTACAGACTAAATACACACACAAAACAAAGCCACTACTACACCTAAAAACAAAACAAACATCTCACACGTCTCGAACTCTCGCCCTACCCGCGCAACAACTTCTCGCTGCTGGGAAGAAAGGGCGTTGGGTCGGGTATGATACATGAAACATACGCTACCGGGGTCTAAGCGATGTCTGGCAGGGCAGCCGATCGAGACTACAGGTCTAACCCAAAGCCAAATCAAAAGTCCTTCAAAAGAAGGCATCGTGCTTACCCCATACAAAAATGGGAAAAATGCAAGTTAAAAGAAGAAGAAGAAGAAGAAGATATATATATATATATATATATATATATATATATATATATATATATATATATATATATATATATATATATATATAAATATATATATACATACACACACATACATATACACACACACACACACACACACACACACACACACATATATATACACACATATATATATATATATATATATATATATATATAGTGTATGTTTGTAAATACGATACATTTTCAACATGAACCTGGTCTCGTCAACACGTAAATTTGCCTCAAGAGTATTTTTATTCAAGCAATTTTCATCATGGACACAACCCTAGAACAAAGAGCAAATCCATCAAGATTTTCATCGTCGAACTGAAAGAAAAACTGCAGCTTAACAAAACCTAACGACTATTCCTCAACACCGATAACCAGCTTCTCCCGAGGCTGGACTACGAGGATGAGCAGGAGCTGGAGACATCCAAGCCACTAGCATACATAAACAGTTCCCTAATGGCTTACTATCCTTATAAAGACTATTGTACAGACTACCAGCCATGCATCGATAAATAATTCAGGAGTACCACGGTCTCCTTGCTAGAGTCGATGATACGAACTCATGCACTTCGGAATACCAAAGTAGAATCATGAGCCTGTTTATAGGCCTATGTGACTCCTGTACCCGAGTGTCGTGGTTTTAAGCATATTAAACGCTTCTTGAATTTCAAGCCTAGTGACTTAATATGTCTTCTCCAAGCGCTTATATTTCACATTTCATAATAAAATTGAATGTTTTGAGTGAGTGAAAGGGTTTATAAGACATATACGTCAACCTAAGTCAATTTATAGGACTATAAGGCAAACTTGTGTATCAATTTACTCAAGTTGCAGCATGTGCCACTTTATAGGCCTAAAAACTCTCCCAAGCTTTAAAATACGAATGATGGAATCATGAGTGAGTTTATAAGCCTATTTGATGCTCTGTACTTCAGAATACCAATGTGGAACCAAGAACGTGTTTAGAGGCTTATACGACGTTCGTATACTTTATACGTCAGAAATCACCCGTAGGCCTACATGCCGGTGACTTGAATTTAGAAAAAATCTTAATTATGTATTCCGTAGCAGTTTCATTTCAAAATATCGATGTGGATCCAGAACCGTATTTATACGCCTTTACACCCGAGGGAATAACAAGTGACTTGAATGTCTAAACATAGGTCTTCAATAATGTATTACGAAGTATATTTATAAATATAAATAATGGTATTTACCATTCAACGTATAAATATTAATTTACAACAATGATCCTTTGCGTTTCTAATCAGTACTTTTCAGTTCCGTCATTAAATAACAACATGAATATATAATAGCACCTTAAAAGCCTCCGCAAAGACTATTCAATTGTCTGAATAGACATCAAACTCAGATATTTTAAGACGACCAAAGCAGCTTAACCAGACCACGTGACTATCCGTACTATCACTTTTACACCGGTTTTCAGTTTTTCACTGGAACTGACATTCAAAGAGTGTATGAAGAACAAATGCCAAATCACTCTCCTTTATAAAAGAAAAGTTTCATTTCTTAATGTATATAATCAAAACTTTGCTTACAACGGTTTCCGACACTGAAATATTTCTATATCCGCTGCAGCACTTGGACACCCCAAATTTGTTTTATTTTTATTTTTAAAGAAAAATTACAGAATGCATACTATAACTATAGCAGACATCACAATGCACACTCCATGAAACCTAGAAAAAGGACAAAATTTAGAAGACTTTTATGAAAAACTGCAAATATAAAATTTGCGTCTACATAAATTTCTGCCCGTGGCTCCACTTCGTGTTGTTTAAATATTTTTATATACATCCATTTTCATCTCCATATCCACAGACTATATACCATCACAGAAAAAGATGCTTCTCCTTTCTTTCATTTCCAACAGGATTCAGACATACACCACCAGTATCACCACCAACCAAACACATCATCATAAAATCTGCACCATCATCAAAAAAACTATCAGGCGAATGAGGTCCCCCTCATAATGCATGAGACTAACTAATGGGGTTAACAAAGCCTGACATACCAAAATGGCTTTTTTTTAAATAAAAAGAATTGGATATAAAAACGGTGGCACCTGGAGTGAATACAATACAAAAAGGTCACAATACTTTTTAATGTTTTAATTATATGAGTGTTCTCTCTCTCACAAGATATTTTCCCCCGTACCACTGTAGGTGAATAACTCCACCGGGCGCGAGCGCGTTAAGTGTATATGTGTGATAATGTACAGAACATTAAATACATTATCTCTATTTAAAAAACATTGTATCAAGGCTGAATTGTGTAGATTTCCACTTTGAATAAACCACTCGCTATAAAGGCTTCTTTGAGTCTTGCAAAAATTATTGCAAGTTTCTAAGCAATGCTTTCGGAATGAAGTCGCTGACCCCATGTTTACACTGAGGATAAAAATCGGAAAAAAAACAATAGCGTTTTGTATAATAAAAAAAAACCAGATAGTGATACATTTGTAGAATCATATACACAACGCTACTATGCCTGTACTACGAAAGTGTCATGCGCAGTTGATTTGGCAATTTTTGACTCATTATTGCTTATGCATGCACATACTTTATTGATTTATTTTTACTTCATTCTGATGGCTATTTTCATAACTGGCATATGCTTGCTTTGCAAGTTTATGGCGCAATCTTGTTTTCTGTACACCCGCTGCAGCGTATAATCAAGGCCACCCACCGAAAACAGATCTATTTTTCGGTGGTCTCCGTATAATGCTATTTGAGTCGCAGCCCATGAAACTTTAACCACGGCCAGTAAGTGGCCTACAATATGGTTGCGAGAAGCACGATTATGGCTAACTTTAACCTTAAATAAAATAAAAGCTACTGGGCTGCAATTTGGTATGTTTGATGATTGGAGAGTGGATGATCAGCATACCAATATGCAGCCATCTAGCCTCAATAGTTTTTAAGATCAGATGGCGGACGGGAAAGTGCGGACAGAAAAAAGTGCGGACGGACAGACAAAGCCGAAACAATCGTTTCATTTCACCGAAAACTAAAAAACTACACGGCCCACGGAATAATGATGAATGAACTGAATGATGAATAAGCATGATGAAATGAGAGCGGGAAAATACTTCATTACAATTAAGCATTGTCCAAAATTTATCAGCCTGGCTAATTATAGCACTTCCCTGCTTAAACCTTACATCGCTAATTAGCAGATCTGCAGCCACGTTCATGAAAACGATGACCCTTAGGTAATTACTCCTGAAAAAATGCTGAGAGCGCTCATAATATTTATACGTAGACACACACACACACATACACACATATATACATATATATATATATATATATATATATATATATATATATATATATATATATATATATATATTTGACAGCTATATAATTTTTTCAGCTCCCCAAAAAAAACTAATTACCTAAGGGTCACTCATGTACATATGAATAAATATATATATATACAGTATATACATTATATATATGTGTGTGTGTGTGTAAATATAAATGTCTCTAAACATCAGTATCTGTCAATCAGTCTGTCTCTCATTATCTCCTGAGCTCACAAAATAGAGCACACGCCTATACATCGCTCTGAATACTTTCATTAACAATCACCTTCTTTATTGTGCAAGACCTCATTGTCATCCACTACCACTACCACCGGACTCGTCTGGTCAACTGCAAGCTCAGTAATGGTTATGGGAGGCTATATACCAACAACAGCTGGCATTCATTAGATGTCACCCCTCCTAGTTCTCATTGGACCCTATGTTGATCAACCTGATTGATCGATAGATCAGCAGAGCAGCTTATGACAACAGTTTTAGATCTTGTTGTGACCCCATTTCCAAATTGTGGAGAGAGAGAGAGAGAGAGAGAGAGAGAGAGAGAGAGAGAGAGAGAGAGAGAGAGAGAGAGAGAGAGAGAGAGAGAGAGAGAGAGAGAGAAATTCCTGCAAAATAGTCAGTTCCACTATGACAGGTTAGAAATTAACTTATCTATGTTCTCCCATGTTGAGAGGGGGAGAGAGAGAGAGAGAAGCTTTCATTCCATAAAAGAATACAGATGATACATTTGCCTAGACAGATGGACAGAAAGATGGATGGAATAGGACATACAAGGAATCCAATCAATGGGAATGGAAATTGCCTGGACACCCGATACAAATTTATTCCTGCCGATACAAAAGGAAATCCATAAATCAACTTCCTATTAGCACTTGTCAAGAGGATTCCCAACCAACATGAGGAAGAAAATATTTCTGTGTTTCTGCCTCTCCAATCAACTTGGGAGTTGGTCATTTAAGGGGAAAAAATAGTTTAATAGCTGTAAATGGTTGGCCTAGTTATTGCAGCTTACTTGTTGACTATGGTTTATCATCATTAACCAACTTTAACCAGATTTGCAATGCTCGCATGACTGGTCTAACTGGTCTGAAGATTTCAGACTTGTTTTTCGGTTAAATACATTTCAGGTACTCACATAATCAAATTCACTTGGAGTTCGGAGGCCAGGCCCCTAGCTGGATTTGGTAAGATCATTCTAGTAGGCACACTATTGTGCAAACTCATCACATAAAGTTGTTACTTTCCTCCTCCTCCTGCATTCTTGCACTGACACACATGCTGTCAAACCATGTACTTATACTGTTATTTGTAAACTACCAGAGCAACGCACAATATAAAGAAATGCCATATATTAACAAGGATTAGCAATGTATTCAAATGTCTGCCCGCTTCAAACAACAAGAAACAGAGACCTCTGCCGAGTAGAAACTGCAACATAAATATACTATATATTGCTTGGTGAAGATCTCTCATAAAACAAACCATTTATATTCACTTACTTGAAAAGAAGGACAAAAGTCTCATTCTACACCTCCACCATCTGTACAAATACTGAGCTACTTTGTAAGAATCTATGTCAAGTTGGTGAAACACATTCGTTTCTTATGATCCACAAGAGCAGTTCTAGTTTTCCCAAGCAAGAGCCCTTGGCTGAAAGGATTTATACCCAAAAACACAGTCATTAAAGCTGTCCTCGGGCACTTAATAAATGCTTACTCTGTAACTATAAATTAATTCATTGTAAGGGTTGTGGTAGCTCAACTGATTTTAGCCTGGACTTCACACTGTGGTCATCCCGAGTTCAAGCCCCACTCATAACATAATAAATTTCTTTGGCAAAACAAATTTACTATCCCAGTGACCTAGGAATGGGCAGTTATCCCCATAGGCCTGCTGAGTCATAAGCAGCCACTGACTCGTTCTCCCTTGTTCTAGTATGGGATAAGAGAGAGCTTTTCCTCTGATCATGTCTACATGTGGGTCTTTATTGGCTGCTCATGCATGAACTTTAAGCCTTTCAACAAAACCCCGCTCAGATTCCACTAATGTTCCTCTATCAAACAAAACTGTGTACTGCCCAGTTCAGTAGACTAAAGAGGATGGCAGATTATCACTCTCCACAGAAAGAAAGTATCTTTATAATAATAAACCAGGCTGTCAGAGAAGATAGTCCTCACAAGAATGCAATTTACATAAAAAAAATGTATTTCAAAAATGAGGGCACAAACAAGTTTCTTAAGTGTTGTCCCCTTACAGTGTCTCTTGTGTGGTACTTAAGGCCCTTTAAAGCATCACTTTCTGTCTTTTACTTTTCATTCATTCCCATTAGTCTCTTCCCATCTAGCTTTCCAACTTCCTTAACCTGACCTTGATCCAATGTTAACCTCGTTTTGGAATAAAATTCTTTGGGTGAGCCCTATAAGATTCAACAAATGTGATTGAAGTTACCAAACCATTTGGGCTAATTTATCAATTTACAAACTGGCAAATCATTTAGACTTTTTAAGAATTTTACTGAATCTATTCATGCATGACTCCAAGTGTAAGTGTAAGCATCAGCAGTAAAAAACAAATAAAAATTGCGCTGAAGAAACTTCAGCGCTATCAAGTTTTCTGTACAGCCCCTGCAGCGTATAACCAAGGCCACCGAAAACAGGTCTATCTTTCGGTTGTCTCAGTATCATGCTTTATGAGCCACGGCCCATGAAATTTCAACCACGGCCCGGTGGTGGCCTATCCTATATCATTGCCAGTAGCACAATTATGGCTAACTTTAACCTTAAATAAATAAAGACTACTGAGGATAGAGGGCTGCTATTTGGTATTTTTGATGGATGGAGGGTGGATGATCAACATACCAATTTGCAGCCTTCTAGCCTCAATGGTGTTTAAGATCTGAGGGCAGACAGAAAAAGTGTGGACTGACAGACAAAGCCGACATAATAGTTTTCTTTTACATAAAACTAAAACCTACTTACAAATTCCAAAATTACAGCGAAATGCTCAGTTCTTCAGTAACCCCTAAAACATGGACTTTACTTTAAGTACTATTCCCTTATTATTTGGAGTCAATGCATAGATCGAACAGCTTACCTTTCAACAAAACATATCCTATTCATTTGGAATTCACATCATGTTTCATCAAAGTATTCTACAAGCGATCTAGTTAGCACACATCCTACATAACAAAAACTGTGTCCTAATAGAATAACACGAAACTTACTGAGATCTTTGTGTCAGATGATGTTACATCCATATAAAACTCATCTTTCGACCACCATAAATATTCAGAAATAACACTAAGCATGATGCCACTCTGCCATTCCTAAGAAAATGCCACTCTGAAAAACAGAACTCAGGTGATCTGACATTTGGGCAGAATGAATCTACTTACTCTACATCAAACCCATCAACAGTTCTTTATGAATGGATCAGTTAAAAATATACACAACTGTCAGACAATTACAACCCTACCTTCATAAGAATGACTGAATTCCCTAGAAATTTTGTTAGTTTTTGTTCATCTCCCTTAAATTCATTAAATATTTCCAACGAATATTCACAATTTTGTCATTTCTCATGTATGGCTTGATGAAAAGTACATTAGCAACTTGGAAATAGGAATGACTATAAGCAAGGTGATATAAAACCAACTACTCAACATTGTGAAATAAACACATCTTTGGATAATGACAAATAAGGTACTTGTGAGAACTCCACAAATTACAACAAGCTTCAAAATTTTTAAGATAATATGTTGCTATTCATTGTATGTTGTAATGTAACTGATATTCTTCAGTGTTTCCTTGGAAATTTTCATATACAGTATACAAATTAATTCAAGTAGCTTCATGGCTGTGCACTTGAACATAGTTCATTTTAATTTGGTATAGTAATTCTTGATCAATATCTTTTCACTAAAGTCTAAGTATTTTATATGCTACTCAAATACATGTAGACCTCATGAAGAATTCCATGGATAACATGGGAAAGATCACTTCCAAATCAGAAATAAGTTCGAAAATAGGCTTTCAGAATATCAAATCATGGACAAAAATGACAAAAAAGCATAACATACGAAGTGGTTGAATGAATGATTCTATTCAGAGATAATTCACACAACCTGTCCAAACTGCTGTCATCATTTGATTCTACCCACATTGACAGATCTAAGCATAGTGCATAAACAATGAGCATCAAAATCAGTGCCCAAGTCTATTTACTACAACTCAGCATCAGTTTGCTTCTGCAATCCACAGATCCTATTCATTCCAACAAGAGTAAGACAAAGGCTGCACCACTCAGAGTGGCTACAAGAAACATTATTTTCTACAACAAAAGGAAGTTGACCTGCAGCATCTCTGGTTACAAACCACATGGATAAAATACCAATACAAGACAGTACTCCAAAGTAATCACATCATACTAATGCAAAGTAGATTTGCATAAATATCTGATAGCATGTCAACCTACTGCTTTCCAGTACAGACTCTCTAAAAATGCACGCATAGAGTAAAACATGCTGTAATATACAGTACAATAACTGTACACATAGTACAGTATATTCTTTGTAAGGCAGAAAAATAAATTAATATTATATTAAAAAACCAGGAGGCTGAATGTTACACTAGGTAGGCATAAAATGAGAGCCAGAGAGAGGGGGGAGAAAGTGCTAAATGATGTGTCAATCATGAGAACAACCCACTATTTGATGATGCATCAACATGCACTAGGCATTTGCTATAATAACTCAAAACCCCAGCACTTGTTAGAATCAAGTGCACTAAACACTGAATAAAAAGTGCTCAATCATTCATAACTGTTAATGAACTCTCAACTAGTTCTTAACAGAATAAGTAATTCTCCATTATAATGTTCAAAACATAAAGAGCTGTTGTGTGCATACAAATATATAATTTGAAGCCAAATGTAAATCCACCTGCTGTTATTTACCATAACCCATCAAACAAGCTTCACCATAAAAGAGAGCATTAAGAAAAGTTTTACAAAATATTTCCACTTTTAAAAACATTGAGACACTTCTCTTTCATTAAAAAAACAGCACTGACTAGTTTTGGGTCAGGAATTCATAATTCCCACTTTCCTTCCTCATATCTCTTTCATTAGCACAGGGAAAATGTAATGAAAAATACGTGCAGCTTTCCAGGTAGATCCTAGGCAGTCGTCAAATGCTGACAAAGCAAAGCCTGAATAAAATTACTGAATAAAAGCAAAAGAGAAGAGGAAAAACTAGTAACTTCTTCATTGTACATCTTCCATTCAAGAAAGCTGCTGCTTTCCATAATATACAATACAAACATAATGCAAGCCAATCTCATAAATTTTTCTCAGAAATGAAATAACAGAAGACTGTCTTTGAATAGGCAAGCAAAAAACAAACTGCTCCAGGTGATATAAAAGTATGTTCCTGGATTATGAATGTTCAAAAGGAAGGACACTGATTATCTCAATATCAAGGAGAGAGAAAGAGACGTGAATCACCTAGCAATCTTGGGCAACCTTGGAAGCTGGAATTTCAAGTCAATGGCCCCTGTGGGCTTGTTCCGTATGAATAGGGTTCATCTTCTGAATAATAATAATAATAATAATAATAATAATAATAATAATAATAATAATTTGATAATTCCAAAGCTAAATCAACCACTAACCAATGGAACTTCCAAAATTTAAAGCTGTAACCAGCTTCTATAAATCTCTATACACAACTCAAAATTTGTGGTGACATCTACAAAACTGCTATTGTTTAAGAATACAAATCACATCTTCCAGTAATATAATAGTGCCAGTTCTAAAATCAAAATATCTAAAATATTGTCAATGCATGTTATTTTATTTGTGGTTGTCTGCTACATTTAAACTTCAAGTATAGGTTTATGAGATCATGAATAGCAATCCAAGAAATAGTCAGCTCGAAATTACAACAGCATTACTTTAAAAGCCTCACTGAAGGACATATTAGTAACCTTCTGAACTATGATACGCAGGGATTTCCAAAATTACTTACAAAACTATGGCCAAAAATTCATATCTGAAAAAACTGTTAAGGCCCATCATCAATAGTAGTAGTAGCCTCAGACTGCAAGAAACTCTTATGAGGATAATGCTTGTGGTGGCATTTCTAATATCAAACTCTCATCCATACTGAAAATACCACTCACTGAAAATGCCAATACTAATCTCCCTCACCTGAGATTTCAGTCTAAACTTTATATACACTACAGTAATGTCCTGTCAACCCTGTCTCAACTAAACCTTAACCAATCACCCAATGCAAACCACACAATAATACTCCATCTTGACTCATTCTTGACTAGCTTACAAAACACTATTTTTATTCAGAGCTGGAACCCAACATTACAATTTCAAAAGACTTCCATCCTTACCAATGGTCATCAGCCAAACACCTTGACGAGTTGCCTAATGTAAATGCCAACGTCAAAAGCTATCCCAAATAAGCAAAAATAAGAAGAAAATGATCGATGAATTATAACCAACAAAAAGTGTGTCATCTCCATGATACTATGTAGTATACACCGCAATAAACTTACCCTCAAAATTTATGTATATATATATGTATAGCTGCAAAGTGCCATGAATTACAGTAAGTAATGTGTAAAAACTATTTAATTCAGCATATATCACTGGTTAATTTTCATTAGCAAGAAAATGTATGAGTAGATTTTCTGTACAATATTTCTAAGTGAAATGTGAAAAATAAAATACACTGCTAATTGACACCCTTACCAAATGCCAAAAGCTGATAAGTGACCATGAATAATGTTTCATGAACTTCAAATCCAATCATCGCATGTCACCAAATTCCTAATGTTCTTTTTTTAACTAGTTTTGCAATGCCAAACTAGTGTTGCATATTTTCCTTACTCCTGCAACATACATCAACTATACCTCAATAAATGCATAGTACAGAAACAGGCACTGTAATGGGTTGGTAAAGTGCTTCCTAAAAAAGTTTCAAGTTTGAGTAGCTTGAATAAGACAAACAATGGTACGATTCAATTTTCCATATCACTTTATCTACAATCATGATCCAGAAGGACCTGAGCCCTTGGATAATGAATCCTTCCACAAGGAAAAGGACTGGGTACATATGTGAGGAGGTGTACAATAGCAAATGATTAGTTAATCATTAACCATGCAAAATTACAAAACAGTCCTTTGATATTAATAATGTCTAGACACAGTAAATCTTGCTGTATACTGCATATGAGACCAGATGAAAGTACTGTACAGCTTATTAAATTACATGTAGATGCCAAAATATAAAAACAAGTTCATTATTGTTAACCACACCCAAACTGCTTTGAAATTCATAAAATACATATAAGATTACCAAAGACTTATGACCTACGGTGCTTGATTTACATCCACCTTCACTTCTGACATATGGAATTTCCAAAAAACATCAGCAAAAATAGGTAAAAATAAATTTTTGCTAGTAAATGATAAATGATGCACAGAAACAAGAAATAATGTGTAGGGTACTTGATGATTAGACAGTCTACTAAGCATATTTAAACTAACATGCAGAAAAAGATACAATATACTGTATGGATTTCTTCAACTAGCATCCATACCAAATTATGATATGGTTGAAACCTAACTTAACTGTCAAGTCAGGTTTCTTCTCAACACTTTATTATAAAGGAATTGAGTTTACATATTCTGTCCCTACAGAATGTAACTGTAAGAAAACATGAAAAACATGTGAAAAAGGCCACAATCACAGAAAACAATTAGCACTACTTTAGTACATATCTATCAATATACTGCATAGTAATAATTTGTGGTCATTTTACAACTGCAATAAAAGCAATCAACAAGCATGCAGACCTCAAAATATTTAAAACATTACCTAGGATAAAAACGAACATTTTTTTATAGTAAATCTGACTGTGTATCTGGATCAAAACAAATACTGTACAGTACACTGAAGCCCTTTGCATCACAAAATACTAGGGCAATGACAATGTACTATTCATTGTTTATTTCTACAAAATGATTGATAACATGACTTTTGTTGTCATACTCATTGAATGTCAACAGCAATTAATTTCCAATTGACAAAGAATGTACACTGCTAAATTTTGGAGGACCCAAGCATTCACTCAAACAAACAAGTGAGAGACAAAAGCATTTGATTTTGGACACAACTGAAAGTAACATCTGTGGGAGACAAGCCAAAATATTTTTAAGGTAATTTCCATACTTCTTAATGCAAACCACAGGTTGACATTTTCAAATATTTTTGACAAACTGTTAAATCAGTTCGCTTAGGTACTGGAATTATAAAATACTGTACAATAACCAGTTAGTGTTCAGTACTAAAATTTTTCCACACCACAACTCCACCAAGAAACCAACTCTCAAACCTGCTAATTATTTTTTTAATTACAAATAATTTGCAACTACCCTTTTGCAAGTCTCAACATATCACACTACAGCAATTCCTAATTACCTCATGCATAAATATTTGGATGCTACTCTTTGCTTCAGTTCTGTAGTCCAGTGCTAGGGTAAGAAGAAGAAATATCATGTGTGCCAGTTTTAATGTGTCTATACCAGAGTACAAACAGACATTATATCCAATTGGCCAATAAGTAACCAAGAATCTCTCAAGTTAACAAAAACAAAACTTTCCCTGGTCACAGACTAGAGTGCTACAAGTTAGAATAATGGGAATAAACAACTAGCTTTATAACTAAATGATCCATATGAAGCACTGAAGTATTGCATGATATCTAAAGCCATGTCCACTTTTCAAAATTTTTTTACCAGAATATTTTCATATTAACATCCACACCACTTTATAAACACAGTGCAAGAAACCTAAAGGAACAATGATGAGCCAAATTTAACTGATGATATGGCAGATGGTCTCGTCTGGTGTCTTATAAGCCCAATGGACAAAGATCAGAGATGAAGACCAGTAAATACGTATTTAGTGTTGAGTTATATGTGGTTAAGTCCTCAGATTAAAATGTAAACTGATGTGGACTAAGATCTCCAAGCAGCAACATTCAGCATTAATCAGTTCATAATTACATTTGGACTATGCTTGAACAACACAGTTCCTTAGTGACACTGAATTAAGTGATAAAAACTAGAATACTGTGTAAATTTTGCTCTGTCACAGAGCTATGAAATTCCTCAAGGCTGCTCTATTACATAATTCTCCAGTAGTGAAGAGTTGTAAATGTTCTTCTGAGTTTTATACTACTGTATTTCAGCAGTACTGAGTAATTGTGAGTATTAGAAATTTTTTTGAATGACCGATGAAGTCTTGAGTCCAGGGATGATGAAAACTGCTGTACCCCTGTATTATCACCAAAGGCTGAAAAAAACTAAGTTTCCTTGTAGATCCACTTCTTCCTATACAAAAAAAAATTTTGTGGATAAGCCTGTAGTTATAAATACTGTATCCTTACAGGAAAGCATTGCTGAAATTATAATACAGTCATAGCCAGACACAGCAGGGTGGAAACCTGTGAATGAGCTACATACAACGTAAGAGTACAAATGAATGTAGAAAAATTTTGGAAAAATTTCAGTGCTGACCTTGTTTGTGGTCAGGAACAGTATGATACTCAAAGTTACACATGATACAGGAACAGTATGATACTCAAAGTTACACATGATACAAGTCAGTTAAAATGGTTTGAAACAACTTAAAACTTGACAAAATATTGGTTGTAAATAGTCTTGAGACCCAAAATGTTGAACTGTCCAACAAAAGTAAAACTGGATGCACAGAAAATCTAGCTGTGATGTACAGCATCTGGAAGTGTAGCAAGTTTGGGTTTGATTTGCAGCTTTAACTGCTGTCAGACTCAAAGCATGACACAAATCATCAAAGAATAGCTGTGTCACAAATATGAAATTAAACTGATCATAAGTAGTTCATGACCATACGCCACTAATGAGGTGACAACGTCTAGTAACAGGGGACGTAGAGCTAAAACCAAAGTAAAAGTGAATTCCAGTTTCAGTCAAACAAGCAATTGTCTGTATCATAATGTTCCACAAGGCTTATAGTTTTTAAAGCACTCTTTCATCCTCTACCTGCCCCAGGTACAGGACTCTCTGTCTCATAATATCTGTGTACAGGTACTCCTCATTTTAATACATGGTACTGACCTTACAAAAACAACAAATCGTTTAGCAAACCCATTTGTTTGTCATATTCTAAGTCATCATCCAATGTTTCAGAGGTTAGTCCTGATTACAGGACCTGAAGAAGAATTCCTGGAAGATACAGCCAAATCACCACCAGAAAGCTTTTGGAATCATTAGTGGCAAGGTTACAGTGCCCAAAGCTGTGGCTGCTGCACTAGGATATACTTGTAACAGTGGATGAAGAGCAGGGTAACCACAGGCTAGATTAAACTTTTGGCTACAGACTGCCAATTCCTCTTATGATCATACTGATAGCAACAGTTGTGGCATAAAGTAACTAACAGAAGCCAAACCAGAGGCTCAAAAACTCTGTTGCACTGGAGACCAATGGATTAAAAGTGACTGGAAAGCAATGGATATGGATATCCAATGGCCTAGCAGCAGCATAGCAAGCCTTTCTGCAATTTGTCATTTCAGGTCAAATTTAACACTGCTCTAGGAATAATGTAGTTCTCAATGACCCAATATATTTGTCACACTGAATCCTATGAAGCTTTGTATTACCCACAGTCCTATGAGGAGATCTAAACTGATGTTCACTTCTAAGGAAGAAAATTACTGTGTCTATCACATTTAATAACCCCAGCAAGTGACAAAGAATTGCACAACTGAAACACCAGGAAACCATGATGGATGTTAGAAACAGTTAAATCTCCCTGTAAAACAAAAAATTTGACTGCCTTGAGCACCAACTACACACAGAACTGGATAAAATCCAAAAACTGGTCAGTTTACATAAGGATATGCTAACGATGGGCATGACTGGTAAATCTAGTCGAACAATGTATGCATTCAGATAAAAACTTTGATCTTTTTGTAGAAAGGAATATTTTATGAAGATAATTCCTCTGTACAGTACAAGGGTAAAGATCCTGCAACATCAGAATACTACTTCAAATAAAGAAGTAGTTTTTAGGTTAAACTCCAAAAACCAGTAGTGAACAAAAGAGGAACAAACTAAATTACCATCACACAGTAAATAACTGCAAGAACTTTGTAATGATCTGCTAACAACTTTTATAAATGCAATCCAGTAAAATCACCATTCAACAAGAATGAAGCTATGAGACCGGTGAAAGGTTGAAAGGCCAGTGTCTGACTAACAGTGGGAAGACCAGACCAAGCAAAACAGGAGAGCACAAGCAAGTTGGAGGGGGGGGGGATCACTAGTGGAGGCAGATTTACTCACAAGCTGCCCAGAACAAAATGGAATGAAGTAATATAATTTTCAATAAAGGACTTGGTCTGTTCTTTTATGGGAAAAACACATTTCTAAAACAGTGAATTTTACTGACTGGAAAGATTGCATGGAAAAAAAAACCCAACTCAGTAATAGAAGATGCATTTAAAAATTGGGAAAACAGGTCACAAAAGAAGTCTGAGAACTAAACTTACGTAAATTCTAAATTCATAGCATGGAATGGCCATTTTAAAGTATGCCTTATATGCATTCTGATGCTAATACAACTTGACAGCAACCCTTCTCCCTAAAATACACCCTGCAGTGAGTCCCCTGCAAGCCTATAAATGTGACCCAGTGATAATAACCTAACACATAACATGAATCTTACAGTTATGAAACACTGCAGAGTACAGTACTAAATGATTATGAAGCTCCCACATCAACATAATTATGAGTACAAACATGACAGCTATCCAGAAGCCTTGAAATAATTAGTCATCCTGCAATATGAAGTTTTGTGTAACTCTCCACCCACTTTTACAAGTTAAGGAATATAATGTCAACTGCAGCTGTATATATACCTCTCAGTTCATCAACAAATGCAATATTTCTGCACAAAATCTGTTTCAACTACTACAACTGTTTAAGCTATGAAGCTTCCTAGCCTAACACTACTGCTATTCATAGATACTAAAATGTGAAGAGACAAGCTGTCAGGCTTAGACCACTCAAAATTCTCACCAATATCACCTCAGGTCCCAGACATTTGGTCATACTTTCAAAACACATTAAATCACATTCTTATAAATGACATTACTTTGAAGTTCCTGTTTCTTTCGAAATTTGTTCTTGAAGACACCTGTTGACTGCGAAGACGTAATATACGATATTATGCAAGGACAGTCCAAAAATAAAGTGCTATTTACATGTCTACTGGATACTCTTAGGCTATAAGACCACGCAAACTTTTGTACTAATATAACTGGTCTGGACAGAAAGAAACCTAGTGTGTCAATGTCTCAAAACTCTTGATGGTCATTGTTGTCTACCCAGAACTACAGTAAAATGTTGTTACTTCAATACAATTTGGTCTGTAAAATATCTTCAGTAAGACAAACTATAGCCCAAAAATCAATAATTGATCATTATTAACTGACCAATCAAAGCTACTGGAAAATATGACTAGTGCTTCTAATTAAAGCTTTCACTAGGCTCTAGCCATCCCCTCTCACCGAGCCACATGTGACTATGCTTTCATTCACAGCACAGTACCATAATTATTCAGCAGCACAGAAATTACTGCCAGGCTTGGCTAATATTACACATTTCATTCACTATAAATATACAGCAATTACCAACTCTTATTCTCAGCTGATGAAGGAAGCAAACAGAAAATTTATCAAAATGCCAATCAATCCTTTCCTTGTCCATGTGGAGCACTGAAAGTTTTCACACATCAAAAACCATCAACCAGTGTCCATACTCCCACAGTATTGATCTTTCATTTGTTGAGCAATTTAAAAATATATTTTAGAGCTGCTTGTGATTTAGCAAATCACAGGGTACTTGTTTATAAACTTCAGAATCTTGGAGTGGGTGGATATGTTAAGGTAGGCAGCAGCGAGTTGCTGTTGAAAGGATCTTTGGTGGACCAAGACCTATTGTGTCTGGAGTTGCACAGGGTAATATTCTTGGTCACTGTTATTTTTAGTGTATAAAAGTGATATGGTTGTTAGCCTGGAAAAAAAGATTGTTCAGTATGCTGATGATGAAACACTTGTGAGTGAAGTAAAATCTCCACTTACGAGAAATGAAACTGCCCATAGTCTCAATCATGATGTGGAGCGGATGAATGAATGGCTTAGTCGGTGGGGCGTGAGGCTGAACTCCAGTAAAAGGAAAGCACTATTGGTTATCAGATCTTATAAAGATTTTCCACCCCATCCTCCTCTTCAGGTAGAAGGGACTCTGATGATAGAGTCTGAAGCTTTAACTATTCTTCCTGTAATATTTGACTCACATCTTACTTTCAAGGAACATCTAAAGAAGATTCAGCAAATTCTGTGGAAAAATTAGGCATTGTTTGTAAGGCCTCATACATTTATAACGGTGATAAAATCAGAGCAACTGGTTTCAGGTCATTTGCCCTTCCTTTACTATAATAATGTTCTCCAGTATGGAAGTCTGCTTCTACGAGAGATTTACCTCTTTTAGATAGCGGTTCTTGGTGGCAGGTTTCTGTTTCCTAATATCAGCAGTTATGCCTTGGACCACTGAAAGATGGTCTCTTGTTTGTCAAATTTTCATAAGTTGTATTTCAACAGAGATCTTTCACATTCACAACTGATTCCTGATCTCCTTTTCCTGCTGAGAGCAACCAGATTTGCTGAACAGCAGCAGCAATATGTAGTAAATATGCCTCTCTGTCGAACTTCTCAGTTCCAGACGTCCTTTATTCCTCACACTGTTGGACTGTGGAACAGGCTCCCTGAGAATGTTGTGCAGTTGGAACCTCAAAATTTCAAGCAAAGATTTACCTAACTATTTATTTATGAAATTTTTTAATTTATATTTTTCTTCTTCTCTAATAACTGATCTCTTCTTTCTATATTTCTAGTTACCTTCTTTTAATTCTTTCTGCTGAACACTGCAGTCCTTGGAAGCTAGAATTTCAGATCAATGACCCCTGTGGCCTTGTTCCATATGAATTGGGTTCATCTTCTGAATAATAATAATAATAGAATAAAGGGTCAGCCTTGTTCCATATGAACTGGGTTCATCCCATCCACTCTTGCTATCCATCTACAAACACCATCTTACGATAAAACAATCTTCAGACTCTGCCACTGAAGAATACGTTCACCATCCCTACAACTCAAATTGACTGAAATATGACCAGCACTTAACACCAACCTTCATAACTCTGCCTGTAATTACCCTAAAAGCCCAAAACCTGAATTATCAATTTTAGTTCACAAGACATTCTACCAACCTACATTACTTAATGGACTTATGCACCATGTGCATTAAGGATAAAATAGGCTCTATTCTCAACCACACACCACCTGCTGAAAAGTAGTAACCATCGACCTGGACTCCAATCCATTACTATTTTCTTCACACAGTAAACAAAGAGTACTATTTGAAGGAACAAAAAAAATTTACAACTGAAAAATCAGAATTTACTAATATTTTAATTTCACATTTATTTCTTGGGGGAGAAAGGACAGAGGGTTTGAAAGCAGTAGGATCTGACCTACATAAAACACTGACCCATAAGGGCTAATTTAAAGGTACCTTTGGTTTAAGACTTCACTTCCAACTTGAGTATTGTAAATGAGATGTCCTACAAAGATCTTTGGTCTGAAAATGTTTACTGAATCAAGAACATAAAGTATTATACAAAAAAATGTACATATAAAATCTGAAAACCATTTCAACGCCATTCACAGTGAAATAATTTTCAGCAGTGCAATACCAAAGAACTATCCCAAAAGATGATTCACTAGATATCAATTTTCACAATTATAAAAATTTTAACAACTTAGGGGTAATAAAAGCCATCTTCAGGTACTACAATGCTGACACAATCCAGGTCATGAGAAGTATATGGCTAAATCAAGACAACAAAGCACCACCAAACCAGCATTAGATGCTGCAATTATATTTTCAATATAACATTACTGCTGAAAAGAATTCAAATCTAAATGCAAAACCTGAGAAGTGTCTGTATATATCTGATGAACTTTATTATGGCAAAGAAAAAATGCTGATTAAAAATGGGGAAACAACACCAATTAGGCCAGGAAACATGAGATAAATTTCATACATTGTAACAGTACAACAGTACTAAAACAGATTAAAATTGCTGTGATAACATTGCTATAAAAAAGAGGTAAATATAATTAAGTTTATCTACAGCAAAATCTGAAAAAACGACAGGTCAGTAACATGCAGATTTGTAAATCACTTGATCAACGTACCCACTGTCCTGTGGCATTTTCAAAACTTTTATTCTATGAGAGGCTAACACTATATCATCAACCACGATTTACTAGCAACTACTGATAAGATAGATCTATAGATGTTAAAGTCCATGCATGCACACTCCCAAATTTTGAATAGGATAGCTTCCTTATCAATTATATAAAGGCAAGTAGTATATACACATGTAGACTAATGTAGTAATTAGGTCTTTATACAATGCATTATCAGTTAAATTACATTTGTAAAACTGATATTTACTACAGACTTCATCTCTTAACAAACAAATTTCATAATCATTTGAGCACACTAATTCCATAATCATAAGACTGTCATATGATTTTTCGTCTACCCAAAAACTTTAGTGGTTGTAAATGAACATCAATATTGAGTCAAGTAAGCCAAAAGTTTGAGACAGTCTGTACATTGTCTGAGATTCCTTTAGTTGAAGTCGATATTACAGTAAACAGCCCCGTATTCGTGGGGGATATGTAACACACCCGCCCCCCCAAACAGCTAAAAACCACGAATACTTAAAACTTCTCTAAAAACACTTAAAACTGCCTATTTTGATCAGTCAAACAAAAAAAAAACCCTCTAAAAATGCTTATACCTGAGTTTTTAATAGTTTTATCACAAAAAGCGCATTTAGTTGTGGAAATGATATGAAGATACAGTAATTAGTGAATACCTCTCAGTGAAAAATACCGCAAATGGCTGAATTTTCCACGAATAATGTGTACAGTATATGTTCCACAGAGATATCCGCGAATAGGTGAGTCCTCCAATCGTGAGAACGTGAATACAGGGGTTTACTGAAATTTATTTACACAATGAAACTTAGTTTGAGTAAGTTGGCTACTTCATGCAATTGGTTTCTGGGCTTCATTGTGACCAATGCTGAAGGGACCATAACCCTCAACTTTACTGTTTTCTTGCAATTATTGGAATATTTAGAAATTTGTACATAAACTTTTATAGAAAAACAATACTGACATGTCCAAAAGCACAATATCCTGTATTTACAGTCTGCAGCATCTGGCACATTTCCTACACACAGCCTAACTGATGAGCTCCATCATCATTCCTTGGAGGAACTGCATATTGTATTGCAATAATCTTTAGAGCCAGTTTCAATTCCAGTTCCTACATATTGGAAACAAGCCTAATTTTATTACCAAATACTGTATTTATGGAAATATTCCTAGATCAGCATTTTTATCTCTGTAATAGCTTGGCCATACTACAAAACTAGAAAAAATAGATAAACAGATAAAAACCCTGGGAGAATACAGCTGCTCTGGGATAATAGCCGATCTCCAATATCCTATTGTCAGTTGAATTGTGAACATAGCTGAATCCATTTTAATTAAAAAATCAAATTACTTACCAAACCCTTTTCTCATAGTTTATAGGATGTTCATGCATATTTTATGATAGACATTTTTTATGCAAAAGTAACTTTGATACACAAACAGTATTATCTAAAACAAAATGCAGTGTAATTAACAGAAAATTAAGAGCATCTCACTCAAAACTGGCAGTCATACTGTATACCAGAAATCATGCTGTACACCACAAACTACTGTACCTATGTATCCCTGCATCAGTTACTTGAGATATGACGCCTAGTATTGTTTCACTAAACTAAAACTACTATCTTTGAAAATTTACCAACCATATTTTCATATTCCTGCAAGAAGTACAAGGTGACCATCATATATAAGGCACTCACGTCCAGACAGGTAATACCACTTCCCAGTAATGATTAGCTGTATGTAGCATTTACGAGAAACATTAGATTGTTGAACATAAGTACATGCCTCTACTTCCTTATTTCTACATGCATGCAGTGGGAAAATGGCAGAGCTACTCTGAAAACAAATCAAACTTATTTGACTGATGGAATTATAAAAAATTGCCAAGTACTATTTGGACAGGATGCTGTACACATCACCTTCTGACCATTTAATAATGATAAATGGTAATCTAACATGCCATAACCTTAGTTTAGACTCAACCTTGATCAGTGGATGAAGCTCCTACAAACCCCAGCCTAAATGAACTAACATGGGGAATAACCATACTGTAAGGTGGTGCTGTAAGTCTACTCTGGATAACTAACAAACAGCAGTTCCTACATGGCTCTGTAGGGTGGCCACTTTGCTGACTGAACTTTAGGGTTTTATTATCAGTGCCACTCACTCCATAAGATGTAACGGATCACTCTGTCTAACCCTAATCTTCACTTTGACTGCTCATTAAACAGGTACCATACTCCTCTACATCTTGATTCTGCCACACTCCAAAATAATTATTTATATAGGTTTAACAATATAAATGAAAATTAAATAATATCCTCACAGTAAACTAAACTTAGCAAAACTGTCTATGCTATAGCTGGGCAAACATATCTAACCAGAAGTATGGCCTATCCAGTTCACCTATGCTGAACGTCACTTTTCCTAGCCATCTTCCTGTATACTTACCCTCACCAATATCACAATTAAATAACTACACTCCTATTTAACTTCCACTGCAAATATATAATATAGGCACCTAGATTAGGTTAGGTTAAGTAAGCAAGGTTCTGAACCAGCCAATGTATTTCCAACAGAATTCATTATTAGGTTCACACAATTCCCATAACAATCAACCAGAAACATGCATCATGCTGTAAGTTGACTCAAGTTACCGAAAAAAATTTTGCTGTACCCCAGCCGCCACCCCCCCTCCTTAAGATGTAACTGACCCTTGATTCTTCAAAGTGCCCCATCCTATCATCAGCCACAGGATGAGCCTTTAAAGTACTATATCTCATCCAGACCTAGCCTATGCATTCTTTTATTGTGCCTCCTGCAAAATCTGTCAGATGTATGGTAATCTAGGCTAGGCTACTTTTTTGCCTACATAGGCTAGGACTAGAGTGCAAAATCACAGTAAGATGAAACTCACCGGAAACTGAAGAAGATCGCGTGGGAAGCAACCATCGTCGACACCTGTGATCTCGAAGGATGGGGGATGTGGGAAGGGACCAGCTTTTCCTGGATAGCTTGTTGAACGTCGGAAGTTCTTCATCATCATGGATGATGTGTTGGGTATATTCGTCTTGCGGGCCACTGACGACATACCACCTAAATTATGACTTAGGGGATTCATGCCTGCCACGCTGCCCCTGCCTCTTGTTGACCATGAACTCATCCCTGGCAGAGACGGGGCAGTGCCAGGCCCACCACCTGGGCCTCCTGCAGAATTTCCTTGAGGGGACGGTCCGGGGGACCAAGCGCTGCCCTGCGATCCAAGCCCTGATGACCAAGATGACGAGTACTTGTTGGGAAGGAAAGGAGCCTGGGGTCCAGGCGCTGCTGCAGGACCCAGCGACTGTGGAGGTCTTGCTTGACCTGGGAAGTTGGGGGCGGCTGCCTGCTGCATATTCCTCCTCTGTTGTGGATTTTGAGGTCCTAGCCCTAACTGTGGGCCAAGACCAGTGCCGAATAATGGCGAAGGTCCACCAGCTCCCCCAGGTCCACCTGGGTTGTTAGGGCCCAGACCAGGGAAAGCCAGGGACCCATTGATGGTGGGCATTGCAGAGTGAAGCAGGGTATCTTCTACGGACGGAGGCGACCATAGGGAGGCCACCGAGGATGCCAAAGATGCAGGTAATGCTGTAGGCTCTACAAGGCCTCCTCCTCCTCCGCCCCCTGGGCCACCACCCACAACTCCTGAACCTGGTCCTCCACCGCCTCCTCCTCCAGCTGCTGCAGCTGCAGCCGCAGCTGCTGCTGCCTGGGCTGCTGCAGCGGCCGCTGCTGCTACTGAGGGCACTCCTCCTGATCCTGGAGGACCTAAAACAGATGGTCCAGGAGCAGTGCCTGAACCTAAAGTGCCAGGTAAGGTGCCGGGTGCACTGCTACCTACACCAGTCACTGTGCCTGATTCGCCATTCGTCTTATTTTCATCTTCGTTATTATTGTGTTGTTGCTGCTGTTGTTGGTCTTCAGGGCCACCGTCAACTCCGCCCGCAGAAGACTTGCCTCCACCCTGTTCCACCACCAGGCAGTCATCTTGCATTTTTGACTTGCTGTTGGTGTTGTCTGTCGCACTAGAGTAAAACACGCCGCTGGGTGTTGACGTGTTAATAACGTACGTTTCCGTACTTATTGAACTTACGGACGTAGAGTTGTTGTATTTAAAATCCCCCATGTATGACTTTCTGTTTTACGGAACTAGTATATATACACTCATGGGGGGTTTAGCGTTGCACAGGAGCTATCTCACATCTGCCTCTCTCTCTCTTCCCCCTCGGACACAACTTCTCGAGTGACGTTCCAATAATATCGAATATGCGCAGAAGCTGCAGACGATGCTATTCCGTGTCACAATATTGTAATTTCATGTTCTAATAATATTATATTCGGATTTAAACTAAATGAAAAACCTATTTTAATTTATATATATTAAATAAAATCTCTTATATTTACTTTTAATAAAGAATAGATTTTATTTAAAAGAGCTTACTTTCTTAGCAGAAACTTTATGAAACATGATCGTAGAATATGTATTGCCGTCTAAATTGATAAAATGTTCCTTATAATGAGGTAACCAGATGATTGTGCAGCCATATAACTATTTGGAGTGCATTTTATATTAATTATCGACATAATATTGTGTTCTACGCCCTCAAAAATATGAAAATCGATACCCAGCCGGGCCTGATAGTCGATGCTCAGCTGTTCGCTTTACCATCAGCTGACGGCCCACAACACTCCTACTTTGGGGGTACAGAGGGAGGGTCAAGGCTGAATAGGAGTTCAACTAGTGATTATATATTTTCTTTATTGAGGAAAATTAGGGTTAAAATGTGCAAAATAAATAATAAAAAAGAAAAAATAAATTATATTTTGTCTAAAAATATAAATGAAAACAAATCCGTACTTAAATGAACATTTTTAAAAATATTTTGTTAAGCACCATTGGTAACTTAATTGACGAGTTCACGGGCGTAATAATTGCCAATGTTACGATAACATTTCAAATTGTTTCGCAAATTCTTTAATATAACGTTCTGTCAATGACGTGGGCGGTAAGAATTCCTGCATAACTAGGGGGTTATCACCTGCAGTCAAAACTTTTGCCTTACAAATAATTCATTCCGGGTTAGTTACGCCAATGAGTTATCGATTTGGTGGAGAATATACTTGCTCCTTGTGGTTTCCCGGCGATTCTGCAAGGGCAGTCAACCCACAGCTTCTCCAATCTCATACTTTCACACACAGCACATGACCGTCCACCGGTAAAATGATACAGACTTACGCCATATCCAAATTTTGCACGGCCTCTAGTACTGCACATGAAGCACCCGTTCCATTGCATTAAGACTCATCTTGCATTGCTGGAATCCCGACCTAGAACATACCGGCCTGGAACGGATACGATGATTCTTTCTGAGTTAAAAATTGTATTTTTAACTGTCTTGCAGGGAATCACTGCATTGCAATTAGTGCCACTCTTTCAGAAGCATAATTTTGTCATGACACTTATTCTTTTTATAGACAATATATATCGCGTTCGTTAGGGAGAGGAATGAGGAGTTTAGCCAACTGTCTTTAATCTCTATATAGATTACAAATATATCGAATAACTAAATATTTATATTTCAGTAGAACTGTCAGTATAAAAGTAGTAGCAGACGATATTTGCGGCTACAGTGGTTATACTAGAGAAACACAATAGCACAGTTAAAAATTGTATCATTAACAATTTTCAACACAAATTGCACAGAAAAGACGTTATTATTAGTAAGAAAATCGCAGCATTAAACTCTGTGATATTAAATACAACGAGATGACTGTCGGAGGGATAGAATAGGTCCACACAGCTTAAGAATTTCAAAAACCAATTCCTTTACGAACATTGATAAAGAATAGTAAATCTAAAATCTATAAACTCATACACATAAACTGGAACGCGTTTTCCGTCTTTCTTCTTGCATAATTTATGTTCTCCCAATTCTCCTCCGTCTTTTCCCCCTACTCATTACTGCTACACCATCAGCACCTTTGGTTTCTTTTTCTCTTATGATTAGGGGTCGACCGGTTTCTCAATCGAATCACCCTCCAGTCGGCATTGTCACTTACTCTGCTGATCTTTCCATGATCTAACTTGTGTCTCATCTCCTCTCTATCTTTCTTTATTTTTCCAGCTGCCTTTTTATAGGTATTCCAGTCTATGGAAGCTTTTCTTCCAAGTTAATGGTCTTTTTAATTTGTTCCATATAAATTTTGAGTGAAAACAATAGTAATAACAGAAAAAGAAGAAGATTTTAGATCGATCAATCTCCTTAAGACTGCACCATCCCATTGACGGTGCAATTAATTTGGTGATTACTTTATATTTCAGAAAGAATCCAATCATTAACTTTAACACCTTTAGTCCTGTCTTTCCAAGAATCTTTCCTATACTTGGTTCTCGCACGCACGAAAACTGTATGTAATCGTGACCATGTACCCTAAAAAGTATATATGTACAGTACATACTGCATATGTATATATACGTATATATACATATGTACATACATATGTGTATTTATATGTGTTTGTGTATGTTATGTGTGTACAGAGGTAGAATAAAAATATATCGAAATAACATAAAAAGTATTTTGTACCTTCATTTCATGCGTAATTCCTGTTGCTTTAGATATGCTTATCATCTAATGTTATTAAGTAACATAAGAGTTTGCATACACACACCCACACACCCACATATATATACATATATATATATATATACATATATATATATATATATATATATATATATATATATATATATATATATATATATATATATATATATATATATATATATATATATATATATTCTAAGCTTTAGAAAGGCAGCTTCAAAAGTTGTTTCTCCTCCAACTTTAAGCAAGCCTTCTTGTGATGTTAGTAGCCCAATATTTCGTCTAAAGTCGCTGCGACCCGCCATGACATGCTAACTACCAAGTAAATAATTCGCTTCCCAGCTCAGCATGGTAAAATGGGATGTAACTAAAAATATTTGCAGTGTTCTGCCATGTCTTAGATTTGAATCACCACATTTTACAGTTAAGACGAGAAGTATAGATAAATATCTCCCATTCTCTCTCTCTCTCTCTCTCTCTCTCTCTCTCTCTCTCTCTCTCTCTCTCTATATATATATATATATATATATATATATATATATATATATATATATATATATATATATATATATATATATATATATTATATATATATAATGTTTGTGTGTGAATGCTTTATATTTTCTCATTTAGAGACTGTTTCTCCGTTCATATCGCACCAGCAAAATCGCCTTGAAGAAAGTGGAAAGGATTTAGCGTACGAAACGAACGGAAATCTTATAACAATTGCATAACTGAAAAGGTAAACAGAGCTAGCCATTTCCGATCCGACTTAGAAGACCTCCCGCGGCTCTGCGTGACAATTGAATGCGGAGAAGAATGGCTGATAATGGCATAAATGCGTCCTTAAAACCATTACACGTTCGGGAAAAATGTTCCCCAAGCGAGATATCGAGCGGCGAAAGAATTAATTGGAACCTGTATCGAGTGGGGAAGCAAGTGAAACGTGGCGTATTGATACCGTAGGGTATTTGCCAGCGCTCTCCAATTATTTTCGTTTTAGTTGCACTTGCCGCTTCCATTGTTACCATTGTCTTTATCTACAAGTCGGCTTTTATTTATCGCGTTATTTTTAATATAATGCTATAAATTACTTTCACCTTATCTCATTTTATATTTACCTCTCTTCAAAGAAATCTATAGCTGAGTACTTCCCTTCTCGGCTGGTAAGCCCAGAGGTCCGCCAAAGACAACTTATACATTTTCACCACCTTAGCACACCTAGGGGCAGCCTGAAGGCAAATGCCCATGCAGGCATAAGGCCAGCTAATCGAAAGCCAGCCAGCCGGATTTCAGCATTTCAATAGATTACATAACATTGCCTAGTGCCAATTAGAAACGGAATTAAACTCCTGCACAGTAAACGCAGAAGAGGATAAATTATCGAATCTCCTCAGATTATCTCACTCGTAATCTTCTCAGTGTGGAGTTTTTTCAGCGATTGCCTGATTTTGTCCTAATTCGAGCTTTAGTTCGTATTTATTCCACAAAATGTCATGCACCCAGCTTCATTTAATTCAGACAACGATTCTTTTGACTCTGTCCTTAACAGCCAGATTAAAGCCTTCAGTTTTCGGATCCGAACTGGAAATAAATAAACCAATCCTTCCTTCAAACGCACTCCGGTAGGTAGTGTAGTCCCTGGTACATCACCGGGCTGCAAAGATGATTCGAATCCTACCGGGAAAGAAACAGCTTCTTCATTAGTTTCCCATTCGCCCCTCGAGGGTTTCAGTGACTAGCGTATCCAACAAGTACCAGGAAATCGAGAGGTTAAGGTTACGGTCACTGTCTCTGTAAGAAAATAAATGTCCGGTAAATGTTACCAGTTGATTCTCTATAATATTTCTGGGTAGTATGCAGAGCGGGGAGACAGAGGTTTTCAGTGTTACTTGGGGGGATCCAGGGGAAGCGGGGATAAGCCCCCCGGACAGGTCAGGGCACGGCACCCTACGCCAGGTTAGGAAGGTAAGCTCTGGTTAGGTCAGGACACGGCATTCTGGGAAAGGTTAGGTTCTCGCGCCCATCCGGGTCTCCCTACCCTGCATCAGCTCCGTATTTTTTTATTGCTTCCATCTGACCTGCGCTAATGAGTGACTTCATGTTGCCCGTCCCGCCGGCCGCTGCAACAAAGGCAAAAGGTCACTGCCGACAGGACGTTAGTCTGTAGGGCACACAAATGAAAATATCACCGCATACTAAATTATTCATTGTTAGCGAGAGTGCTGCTTGATTTTGCCAGGCTTCGAGTATCTCTCGAAATCCTAAAGTATTTCGGATATTAGTGAAATTTAATTGGGACTTCATAATTGGGCTTATATGCTTGTGTGCATGTGTATGTGTGTATGTGTATGTGTGTGTGTATGTAAGAGACAATGTAGAAAATATGGGATGTGCATAAATCTTTTTTTATAATATTTCAAATTAGGGTGCATAAATGTGTGGCATACATATACACTTCGCATAAAGTCATGCAGAATATTTGCATGAATAAATGTATAAGCTTGTTTGTTTAGTAAAGCATATAATGCAGCCTTTATGAAGATTTATTATACAGACATACACATATACATATATACATACATACATACTCGTACATACAATACCCAACAACAACTCATATCTTCTCCAAAACAGTGAATTTTCATGAATTTTCATGTATGTATGTATGTATGTATGTATGTATGTATGTATGTATGTATGTATGTATGTATAAAGATTTCTTTAGAGAAACGTTATAGGAAGTACAACATTCGTGAATCACCATTTTTGTAGTAAAATATGAATGAAACGTATATGTATGTATGTATGTATGTATGTATGTATGTATGTATGTATGTATGTATGTATGTATGTATGTATGAAAGTTTACTAGGGGCAAAGCCGACAGGATCCTCGTTGCTCTTCGCTTTTCGGTCCAATTACGAAGACGTCTTACTTCGTAATTCCTATGCAATGTTCTCATTTGAGCCACATAGCCTGCGATAAGAGCTGTGACATCAAAGCTTGGAAAATTTTCTTCCAGGAATTATTACAGGGTTTGGAAGAAGAAGAAGAAGAAGAAGAAATGACTTAGAGTTATCACATGATTTAAAGGAAGGAGAAGAGAAAAAGAGAAAATTAATGTTCAGGAATTATTGCTGTATTGAAGGAAGAAGCAGAAATGTTGACAAGGAGCGTTCGTTGCTATGCGAAACGCTAAAAAAATCCAATTGGTCATTTAATAAAAAATCCAATTGGTCATTTAATTTTGAAGTTGGGAGAAATTGGGTTAATACGAGAGAGAGAGAGAGAGAGAGAGAGAGAGAGAGAGAGAGAGAGAGAGAGAGAGAGAGAGAGAGAGAGAGAGAGAAAATGCTGCGGTATCTAGGTAACTGAAGCATAGATGGAAAGCAGTGAAATAGACACTAAGATCAGAAAATTAGATAAATACACAGAAGGATAAACAACCGAACATGAAAGTAAACAAGGAAATAAACAGAAGAGACACCCAAACATAGGCTAGTTAGACAGACGAAGAAATAGGCAGATAAAAAGTTAGAAACAGATAAATAGACAGATAAAAAGTCAGAAACAGCCAAATAGACAGATATAAGGGTGACAGAACACCCATACAGACAAGCACGTGACCAGAGAGATCTCCAGAATGACTGACAGGCAGTTACTAAGAAGACATATAGACACAAGAAAACAAGCAAACATAAGACAAAAAGACAGACATTGAAAGATTTACACAGAGGGATAAACAGAAACAGACGGGTAAGCAAACGGAAGAAGGGACAGACCCGAGGATGGAGGGAAGGAAAGAAAATCAAACATGAAAAAAGTTAACAGACAGGAATTGTCAGAAAGGCAAGCACAAACGCAACATGACAGAAGAATGAACAGACATACAGAAATGAACACAAACTTACGATCAAATAGGAAAAAGGACGGACAGACCACAGACAGGAAACAAAAGCAAGCACACTTACAAAAAGACAGACAGACAGAAGGACAGGCATGAACGGAGACACAAGGGCAGAGATGAAGACCGGGGATCAAACTGCTTGACAGACAGACAGACAGACAGACAGACAGACAGCCAGTCAGTAGACCCACCCACCTACTTTCCCAAGAGGATAATACCTCAGCCATACGAAAGTAATCCACCTCGCCCCGATGATGCCCTTCCTGACAGATGTCCAGCATCTCGCATCTCTGCCTCTGAATATGGAAATGGAGCGGCCAGAGGCATATTCTAAGGCCCCGAGGATCTCTCAAACATTACCTACTCTGGCAGAAGACCCCTGTTGTGGAAGCCGCATGAAATGCTTTGTTGTTGTTCTTGTTGGTGCTGTTCTGTTGTTGTTGTTAGTACCACTTCGTCTTTCAGCTGTTGATGGTGTTGGATTAATAATCTCTATAATAAAACGACATGAGTATGCATTTTTTTTTGTGCGTAACTCCGGCAGCCTATTGGCAATAAACTTCATATTTCAACCTTCGGAGAGGTACGCAATATTCCTGTTCCCACTTTCTGTTATCACTTGCTGCCACTTTAACGGTACAACTGCTACTGATAATAACGTAAAGATTTCCAAAATCTGGAAGTTACTGTTGTGAGGGAGTGACCTGACTGACTAACTCTTGAGTACGTGACCTCCACATAGCATCGGTAATCCAAACACCTCAACCTAATACCCCCAAAAAAGTCACTTATACAGTATAGACAGGGATCTCTCTCAAAACCTGATCATGTCACCAGTCAAGAGGCCCAAACCTGTTTAATTCTTGTAAAAGGTCAAGCCTATTTTTCTTTTCATGATTCATTTAACAAACAAAAACGAACCGAACAACAGGCATGAACCCGGTGGAGAAGATGACAGAAATACAGACTGCATGACAACTGCTGTTACTTACAAATCGCGTGATTGCCTAAACTTGAAACTCTTGATGGGGCAGCTTAAATTCACACTGTCATTCACCATTTGCTAAGATCTCAACAGATAGTGAGGTGGATATTTATGCGAGTCAAATGAAACACATTTACTTCACTAGCAGGACTGAGCGATTTTAGGTACCTTCTGTTGTACACTGGTGTATGTGCTCTTTGAAAGGCGGGTAGTGAAGGGCATGAGACGACGAACCTTTCCACAGAATATTTGCTGACAGCCAAAAGGACAGTGCTTCTTAGGCCATCCCTCCTGAGGGAAAGGCGTATATATATATATATATATATATATATATATATATATATATATATATATATATATATATATATATATATATATATATATATATGTGTGTGTTTTGTGTATGTTTACACATATAAACATACAAACATGCATACATATACGTATATATACATATATATTAGTAAACCGAAAAGAGCAATAGCAAAAACTGGTAACAGTAAGTAAAGTAAATCCCTGTCAGCATTGCCTCTCTATCAATTTTATATTTCAGTTAAAGATGAACTGTACGGACGTGACTCCACTGTCACGGAAAATAGATTATTGCCTCTTCCAGCTCAGGCTATATTACACATGATTTATATAAACTAACGCCCACAAGCATGTCATTATATATACATAAACGTACACACATACAGCACAAACACAAGCAAATATATATAAATTTGTATATATATACGTGTGTATATATATATGTATGTATGTATGTGTGTATATGTATATACACTCAAATATTTAGCCAATAATAGGTTAATATAGAATTTACTCTACACTGCAAAGAACATGTACCCAATGGAATTAGTTCCACGTTGGAGTGGGCAGAGTTGTCGGCTAGCACTCTGTTAGGCCCGAGTTCGAGTCTTCGGCCTGCCAATGAAGAATTAGAGGAATTTATTTCTGGTGATAGAAATTTATTTCTTGCTATAATGTGGTTCGGATTCCACAGTAAGCTGCAGGTCCCGTTGCTAGGTAACCAATTGATTCTTAGCCACGTAAAATAAGTCTAATCCTTCGGGCCAACCCTAGGAGAGCTGTTAATCAGCTCAGTGGTCTGGTTAAACTAAGGTATACTTAACTTTACCCAGTGGAATTATAATTAACAAATGCTTCTGCGCCTGCATAGATTCGAACCATTATCTGGTTAGGAAACCACAATGGGCAATGACTGACCCACTCGGCTACCAAGAGAGATATTAGCTGGTACCGACTTGGCTGTACGTATGCTTGTCGAATTCAGGTTCTGTATTTAGAATCTTTAACAGCCTATTTCCACCATGATAGCTGCCTGATAAATACATAACACTTTGCCAATTATGAATTTTTGTCACTTATACACGCGTGAATTTTAATGCTCATAAAATAGTTACACTTGTACAAGTGACAAAAATTCTCATACAAACTTTTAGATTTTGGCTTTATTATGTCTCAAAGATTATATATATGTGTTGACATATATAGGATATAGATACATATGCATATATATATATATATTTCATATGTATGTATGTATGTATATATATATATATATATATATATATATATATATATATATATATATATATATATATATATATATATATATATAATCTTTTGTGTATGATGAAGCCATAATCTATGATACTTTTGTTGAATTGAGAATAAAGCTATGAGAAGAATATTATGAGTCAGATGACGGGATAGTTAGAGATGATCCCGTAAGGGAAATTACGGAAGTTTCATATGTAGATGAGATAAAGATGAATGGGAGATGGAGATGGATAGAGCCCAGCCTTCGCATAACTCCTGGGAGCATAGTATGTGATAGTGTTACCTGGCCTCCTTTGGGCACCAGAGGAGTTGGAAAGCCTGTACCTGATTTGGCGAGGGACGTTATTTTTCTTAGACAAAATTCTAGAATATCTAATCAGTTATTCAGAAATCAGAATTTGGTTTGTTCGTGAAATAACAGATACTTGGATATATCCACCTAAGAAAAACATGCAGAACTGGAAATAAATAAATAACATCTATTAGTAATCAGTCAAAGATTGATTGATTGATTCATTTTATATGAAAAGCTGGCGTCAATTATTATCATTACAAACGCTGAAAATACGCGAGTTATTAATAAAATTCTTAATAAGGAAGAGAGACATACTGTATAATACCCTGGCGTTACTGGAACCTGCAACAAATCTTGGCACACTGCTTCATGAGTCACGAATTTGATGCAGAGGCCGATGGGAAGGGTAACAAGAAAACGATTCAGCGAAATGGAAAGGAATAAGCTTATAGGAATGAGGTCACAGGGGGTGCAAAGAAAATTCCGAGTGTGTGAGGTAGAAAGGTTGGCGGGTGCTACATTTCACTTGAATTTTCACTTGAATTTAGAAGAACCTTTCTTTTTCACTGTTAAGGAAAAATGAGCGAAATAGTACTTGCAGGAATGATAAAGATAGTTGAAGAGGTGTAAAAGAAGCATATTTCCGTAAATACAAAAGAAAACTTTCCAACCAAATGTGGATGAGGACTGTACATAGCTTAACTGTGATACAGAAAAGAAACCAAATAAACTAATTTTTTGAAGAGAAGATTTGGAAATGTTGAACTGTGAGTTAATTACAAGAAAAGACTTCATGCACGAGTTTACGAGGACTGTAGAAAACTTGAAGAGGTGTGATGAAAAGCTGTTACGGCATGGAAACAAATCATCTAACTGTTTTTAGAAACAGTGTCATCAATTTAAACAACTGGGATAAATAATTGATGATATAGCTAGATACGCATTCCATTAAAAAAATCAGTTACATTCAGTGTTAATTAGATAAGAAATTAGATAAGACTAGATAATAAAGAAATATTGTTAATCTATTTGGATTACGGATGAGTTAAGCAGACCAATAATTTGCTCATTGAAAGAGATAACGCTTATTAATGTTAAATATGATATTTGTTAGTGCTCAAGAAATTCGCAGTTCTTACCAGATACCTTAGCTGATATACTTGGACGATTGGTTAATTTAACATATTTCGTAAATATTTTGTTGATTTCCTTAAAGCCAAAATGTCTTTTAAAAAGAAATATGATCAGGTGATGAACTTCGATAACTATCAGTCAAATGGACAGATGCCAATGTAATTTATATGTTTTTGATATGGCAATACTCTTGATTGATTGTAATTTATGAAATTTAGGTTGACAAGCTAAGCACTGAGGCATTCTTGGCCATTCAGCGCATAAAACAGTGAAATGAAAGTCAGAGTGTCTGTACAGCAAGAGTAAGTGATCAAAAAAAAAAAAAAAAAGAAATGCAAGGATCTAAGAAGTAACAATAAGAGGCACTGGACAGCAAGATTAAAGAAAAGAAGAGGAATGTAGGAAGAGTAAAAGGCTAGAAAGTGGGGGCAGATTGGGGCCGAAGGGATCGCAGCAAACACCCTTTAGTAATGCCTACAGTGTACCACATGAAGTACAGGACGACGCTTCCCCCCGCGAAGACTGATAGGAACAAAAAAACTGGAGTCACAACTGCGATTTCATACAAGAAACCCTAATTTTTTGGAGTTACATTCAACGAAAAATTGAATCTAAAAAGAAACAAAAAAATTCCCTTCAGCATCATAAACCGTATCAGGTATCAACAGATTTCTTACCCTTTCGATTCTTCCCACGTCACATGAAAAAAAATTAATAACATAGAGTTTATTTATTCTTCCAACACGGAATTCACTGAGCGTCTGTCAACAAACAAACAAAGAGTCAAGAAAGCAAACACAATATCTTTGCCGTTCAGCACCGGGAGCGTCCTTGTTCTTCATTACAAGCTTATTAAACTCAGCTCCGGCTGCGGAGTCTTCATCTGGACTAAATAGTTTAACAACTTTATGCCTGGCTTCAGACGTTTCGTTTACCCTGACTCTTCGTTTCAGCTGGGGAACGCGTATGCTGGATGTTTGTGCGTTTGTTTATGCATACACACACACACACACACACACACACACACACACACACACATATATATATATATATATATATATATATATATATATATATATATATATATATATATATATATATATATATATATATTTAGCTGGTTTACTCTCTCCGACCGGCCAATGAAGAACTAGAGGAATTTATTTCTGGTGATAGAAATTCATTTCTCGTCATAATGTGGTTCGGATTCCACAATAAGCTGTAGGTCCCGTTGCTAGGTAACCAGTTGGTTCTTAGCCACGTAAAATAAATCTAATCCTTCGGGCTAGCCCTAGGAGCTGTTAATCAGCTCAGTGGTCTGTTTAAACTAAGATATATTTAACTTAGCTGGTTTGATTAAAATTTATAAACCATGTAATGCAAAAAGACACGTAATCTACGCAATAGAACCAATTCATTACAGATTATCAAAATGACTTGAGACGAAAGTGGGAAAAACGAATATTGCACTCAGGAAATCCGAGATGGATATGAATAAATTATATAGACTTCTTGACGGCTGAAATGGAAATCTAATAACAAAAGAGTCTTCCCGAAGGTTTCAGTGAGCAAGAAGTGATGTTTTTATTGATTTTTTAAAGGACAAAATTGAGATTATTGTTGTCAGTTTTATTGAAACGTCGAACCAGATTAGTACTGAACCTGTTACCAATGGAAGACCATCGAGATTTAAGTGCAAATAATGATGATGTATTAGGATTACTGGAAAGACAAAGAAAATAACTGTGAGACTGATTTTCCAACATCTTAATTTTTTGGAGAAGAAAAGTTTTCACGCCTTACTGATATAATTGTGCACGTATAAATTCCAGTATCTCTGTGCAAGTTCCCTTCATCTGAGAAAATGGCTATTATTAGAACAATTCTGAAAAGTGCATGTGTTTATCAACATTCAAGTTTACACAGAACTGTTTCAGATTTACCAATTACTTCCAAAATGGTAGAATATGGGATTCTTAAGCAATTAATTATTTATCAGTAAAAAGGATAAATGCTTGGCCGGATAGTCAATCGGCTTATAGACATTTATGTTCTATAGAGACTGCTGTATCCTCTTTTGTAAATGATCCATTAGAAATGACTGGAAGAGGCAAATGAGGTATCCTGGTCTTACCCGATTTCGGTGCAATTTCTGATGCAGTTGTGCAAGAACTTCTTTTAAATGATTTACAGTCCATTGGAATTTTTGAAGAAGCCTTTGAGTATCCGAAAGACTTCCTTTTGCGGCAGAAAATACTGTGCGGAGTGGAAACTCATAATCATCCTATGAAAACCTAAGAAGAGGAGTACCCCAAGGAAGTGTATTAGATCCAGTTCTATTCTGCAAGGATGCGACGGATTACCAAACGTACTACAGAGACACGGTGGAGTTCAAGTTATGTGCGGTTGACAGTTTCATCTTCCTGTAAACGACATCGCAAATAAAATTAAGAAACTAAATGATGTTCTTACTAGCGTTAAGGAATGAATGATGTTTAAGCAATTAAAACTAAATTAATTTAAAACTGAAAATATGTTAGTGGAAAAGGAAAAGTAACTTGCGAAGCCTTTGGTGATGCATAAACAGCGATCTTGCTCTGATTGCTAAAAACGTCTGTGATTGTAATTTGTCACTTAGTACTGCAATCAATAATGTTGTAAGGGTTGCGGGCCATCATCTTAGAAATATCTTGTCGAGTTTTCTGTAAAAATACTTGTGATGAACTATATTATAAAAAGAGTGAAGTATTGCAACCCTGCCTGGACTAATCTACCTAAGATACAACTTAGGAAGCCGCAAAACATATTGACTACAGCGGAAATATTACAAAAGGGTGTTATACATCGAAAAACGATTATCCTTGTATTGGCTCCATGTGAAAGCTAGAATAATGTTTAAAATATGTGAAATGACTTATCAACCTATCAAGACTGGGTGCCCAAAATACTTGGAAGGCATGCTTCGGATAGAGTCAACACTTGTTTAGCTGTAGATAGTTTCAAGCTATTTGAGCCAAGAAGCAATTCGGATGTTGGTTTTAGAGCCTTTAAATTTACAGCCCCAAGACTGTACGATAAGCTCCCACTTGATACCAGTAACCTGCAACTACAAAGTGTGCATTTAACAAATAATAAGGAGTACGCCGTATAGATCCCGGAATGTCTCTTTACTATTGCTTATATGACAAATAAATTTGCGGTTCTCACAGAGCGTTTTCGGTGGAGTGGGAACGGAAAGATAGAAGTAAACTGTAAACTGAAAGCTGAAATATCCAGTGAAAGTGCCTTCATCCGGTTTAGGTACCATTTTCATCTTCACACAAAAAATTTAGCCGGTCTTTCTTGATAAAATTATGAAATATGAACATAGGCTAATGTCAAACCATAGATTTTATCAAAGTGTCAGCTGATGACTCAGTATATTTCTTAATTGTTACCTTATATTCCTACGGGTTACCTTTGCCAAGCAATACTATTGAACTTAATTTTTATGCATAAACAAAAAATGGTTAAAAATTTAAGTGGAAAATTCCATGAACGAAGTTTAGGATGACAATAGTCAAAACGTTGTCCCCAAGTTCTTTAAATACGATTATGGAGTTTTTTGAGATAGGGTTCATTCTTTCAACTTGGCCGTCTCAAATACGATATCTTGGGTATTTTTAAAGAAAATTTCGATTGTTTTGAATTTTCTCGATTCAGAAAACCTACTAATAACTCATATGTACAATTCTATTCAGGCGAGTCCAAACATAAAATCAAAAGACCCTAAGAATTTGTAGCCCGAATAAATTGAAGATAAGTTCAATAAAACAAGGGAATGGTAAATCTTTTTTTTTATTTTTAGAAAACTATGTAAATATTGCCATGAAAATCTTCTATATTTGTCAGTTAGAGGAAAATGAGTTAATAAATGAAATACATTGCTTACCTTTTCGTGAGCGCTATCTAAATGCGGGTATGGCTTTAAAAAAACAAAATTTGAACATCGCGTTTAAATATAAGTTAAGTTAAGTATATCTTAGTTTAACCAGACCACTGACCTGATTAACAGCTCCCCTAGGGCTGGCCCGAAGGATTAGATTTATTTTACGTGGCTAAGAACCAATCGGTTACCTAGCAACGGGACCTACAGCTTATTGTGGAATCCGAACCACATTACGACGAGAAATGAATTTCTATCACCAGGAATAAATTCCTCTAAGTCTCCATTGGCTGGTCGGAGAGTCGAACGCTGGGCCAACAGCGTGCTGCGTTTAAATATAAAATAATACATTGAGAACTCTACTGATTAAAGATAATCTCATAAGCAGCAGTACTATAAGTATCCTATGTTCAATGTGTAATTTATGTAATTTGGGCCAAACACATCTAAAGGTACATACACAAGATTCATATATTCTTCATTTTTTGTCCTATATTGGTTCTGGGCTTCGTAGTGACATGTGTTTCCAAACTGTGAAGAAATCGAGAAATTAGGAGGGCATTGTATCTGGTAAAAAGTAACCAGTAGATTTTTTGCATGCACACACACACAAACACACAAACACACACACACACACACACACACACACACACACACACACACACACACATATATATATATATATATATATATATATATATATATATATATATATATATATATATATATATGTTTGATTTTGAATCACGAAAAAGGTAAAAAACGTTATGATTATACGAACAAAGTTACAGCCAGGAAGAAAAAATGAAACAATTGAAATGCTAAGTACTTTCGTCTTGTTGCCAGGACGTGGTCACAGCAACTAAAGATATAAAGAGACAAGGGCCTATATATATGGTGGGTATAAGACCTTCGTGGCTGTAACTTTGTTCATATATATATATATATATATATATATATATATATATATATATATATATATATATATATATATATATATATATATATATATATATATATATATATATATATATATATACATATATATATATATATATCAGCCTAAAAAAGCAATAAAAATTAATAAATACTTGGCTACGATGGCGGAGGTGGCTCTATTCCAGCTCTAGTAAATGTTTCTGAATTCGACGGATATAAGTACGTATAGATTCATACCTTTCTTCATGGCTAGGTAATTGTTGTTACTTTGTTCGGATACCCTGTACCCGAGATCAAGTCTCGGCCGGGCATCCAAATAACTTGATTTCCTTCTCAATGGGGTTCTGGGCTTCGTAGTGATAAGCGTTTCTAAAATGTGAAGAAATGGATAAATTAAGAGGGTATTGTGGTTGATAAATACTACATATGTATCTGGTATCTGGTAAGAAGTGCCAGTAGATTCTATATATATATATATATATATATATATATATATATATATATATATATATATATATATATATATATGTGTGTGTGTGTGTGTGTGTGTGTGTGTGTGTATGTATATATATCTATATATATAATATATATATATATATATATATATAAATGTGTGTGTGTGTATGTATGTATGTATGTATGTGTATATGTACGTGTTTGATTGTAAATCACGAAAAATTAAAAACGTGATGAATATATGAACCAAGTTACAGCCAGGAAGGAAAATTGAAACACTGGAAATGCTAAGTACTTTCGTCTTATTACCAAGACATGGTCACAGCAACTGAAGACATACAGAGACAAGGGCCCATATATATGGTAGGCATAAGTCCTAGGTCCTAAGAGAATACAAAGAAGTGTCCTCAAACACCCTTTGTTTGCCACATTTTCTTGGATTTACCTAGCCATGAAGAAAGGTATGAATCTATACGTTTATATCCGTCGAATTCAGAAACATTTACTAGAGCTGGAATAAAATCTTATTTATTAAAATTGTTTAAATACGAATGTATCCTTCACACGTAATAATATGCAAAACATATTTATAAAAAATAGCCCCCCAAAAGATAGCAATATTGTATACAAAATTCCATGTAAGGATTGTGATTTATTTTACTTAGGTCAGACCAGTAAAGAACTGAACACCAGATTAAAACAACACAATATCCAGCCAGAACAGGTCAGACTAATGACGCTCTATTGTTACATTTAAGTGAAAAGGATCCAGAATAAATTGGACGCAAAGCCAAATATTGTCACGTTGTGACGAAACCATTTCCAGGAACTTGTTAGAATCTGTTTCGATTCAGCTGACTTGGCAGAATAATTTTAATGTAAGTTAAGGATTATTTTCTTTTGACCCTGTAATAAAACATATGTTCCAGAAGGAACTGAAAGATAGAATAAATAGGATTACCAATAAGTAGATTTCGATGTTAATCCGTTGACTGTTCTGTGACCTCCCAGACTTTTTGTATTCCCTTAGGACTTATACACACCCATATTGCCCTAATCTTTCCTCCAAGTACACACCATATATATAGGCCCTTGCCTCTGTATATCTTTGGTTGCTGTGACCATGTCTTGGTAATAAGACGAAAGTACTTAGCATCTCCAGTGTTCAAATTTTCCTTCATATATATATATATATATATATATATATATATATATATATATATATATATATATATATAAATTTCTGACTCACGTCAGCTCTCTCAGTAACAAGGGCGTTTGTTTGGAACTTGCATATATATATATATATCATATATATATATATATATATATATATATATATATATATATATATATATATATATATATATATATACTAAAAGGACCTAATTCAAACTGGATGGTATCTAATGGAGTATTTATTCAGTTTGAATGAGGTCCTTTTAGTAATTCTACTAATGCACAGAACAATTGTGTATGTGATAAAGTTAATATATATATATATATATATATATATATATATATATATATATATACATATATATATCTATCTATCTATCTTTACATATACGCCATGGACTACTAGTCCCAGCCTTGAAAAATTCACTTACGTCTATTTATTTCATAATGATAAAAAACTTATTGTTTGAAACAGGTGTGCATTACGTCTATTGAATTTAATTTAAAGTTAATTTTAGGAACGGAAAACTGCCTCCTTGGTATTGAATATTGTTTCTCACACAACGCCAGCATCTATATTCGAAAACTGAAGCCCTTTCCTTTGACAATATTCGATGGCTGTCTCTAACACTACCGAAAGTCTTTGGAATTCTCTTCCTGATTCCATTTCATGTCTTACAATCTTCCTTTCCCAGTGTTGAGCCACCTTTATCTGTTTTTTTTTTCTTCTTTTTTCTCTTCGTTTAGTGGTTTTCTCAGGGTCTTGGTTAGATAAGGGCATTAGGCATCCCGTCAGCCACCTTCACTAAAAAAAGTACTCGAATTCCAGAATGATAACGATTAGATTAAATAATAATCTCTAAGAATATAAAATTGTCTCCGAGTTCGTAAGAAGGGATTATCTCGAATTGGAGAACGCCCCACAATAATCCCAAATTATCTCCCCAGTCATAGAAGATCATCATGGGGAGGAAAATGTCCCTGGAACCACGTAATATGTTCCTGGAACTACGAAAATGTCTCTGGAACTAAGGATAAATGTTTCTCTGAATCTGCCGTAACTGTCCCTGGATCTACGGAAAGATCTTTTCGACTTCTTTCTTTGAATGAAATCAAACGCCACGACTTTTTCTTCCTTTGAGACCTGTCATCTCCGAGCGAAATCAAAAGAAGATCATTTCCAGATACTTTCTAGGCTGGAAAAAGGTCAATCCCCCATTTTCCTTTAACCCCCTGGGACTACCTGACTGGTTATGGGGCAAGAGTTGGCTTGCAAACCTGCTTTTGGAAAAACCTTTCTAGGTAGAAGGCTCCTCACTGTATCAGTCTCTGACTTTCATTTCAAAAATTTCATTTTAATTTGGTTTCTTTTTCTAAAATCATTTTTTTCTCTTCATAAGCCGAACAAAGGACTAATTCAGTTCAGTTGGACTTGAGTTTTGCCGTCGGAACTCGTCTATTGAAAATTAATTCAGCCGGATTTTCCTCTTCCCCCTTAAGCCCAATATCGGTCATTATAAAAGAATGCATATGGAGGACCCCAGAAAGGGAAGGCAGCCCCTAACGCCGGCCACAAGACCAGATAAAAGAACAGTGTTGAGCGTACAGTAACAAACCTACCTTTAAAACACGCACAAATGCGTACACACACACGCACACGCACAAAACTAAAACAAAAGAAGTAACCATAACGTGTGAGTGGGTTGTTTGTTGTGAGTAGGGAAGGATTACAACGAGACTTGCATGGAAGAACAAAAAAGTCAGCAATTACCAATAATTTCTTCAACGACCGGTGGATGCACAGATGAAATTTTCCGAGTGAAGTCTGTTTGATTATGCCTGCATTTTCTACATACAGGAATGAAATAAGATCTGGCAATAAGAGATCCGTTTATTTCTACGCCAAAGTTGTCATTGGTAACGGATTCCCTTAAACGCACCAAATATCAACATTTTCGTTTCCTTTTTGGTATTTCATCGACTATATGCAACAGAGGTAAATTGCATCATTTAAGATGTCTGGTTGTCACCAAATATGTAAAAAATAATATTCCTAATTTTAGTACCTGATCGACCCAAACATTCCACATGTGAATTGTGGCTTCTTTTGGTGCCTGGTCACCAAAAGCATCCCCTCCCCCAGTACACATACATCCCGGCCTTGACCCAACCCCCTTCTCCCCTGCCATAAAATAAGAGAGAGAGAGAGAGAGAGAGAGAGAGAGAGAGAGAACTGGTAGACGACAGATATACCAATGGGTCATTTTTGCTCTCGATGGTACCTGGAGTAGCGAAATTTTAATGAATGGTATGTTACCACCATTAATTGATCTTCCGATTTTGTGCTGCTTAAGTCTCCATTTCGACAGGTTCCCTGACCTTGTAACCCAGTGACTAGTTTGCAACACATCTTGAAGATTTGGTGCGAGATGAGTTCGATAACTACCAGAGACAGCGCATTTTATGGCCATGATTCGCTTATTATATAATGCGGCAAGATGGGTGACTAGGTCGGACTTACATATCATTTGGTTATAAATTAATCAATAAGATTTTTCTGAAGTCTCTCAAATAGGTATGACGACTGAACTGAAGAACCCTTACTCACAGCTCTTTCCTGTTACTGTTTTTTGTTAATATTCTATGTCTTACACTTACTTGTTTAATATACATATATCTATGTACCAAGTAACTTATTCATTAAATTGTTTGTCATTTCCATTCACCTCTGTTGTTGTAGCAGTGTAGTAGAATGTTTACTTTGTTCTTAAGTTTGTTGTATTTTAGTAATCTCTCTCTCTCTCTCTCTCTCTCTCTCTCTCAGTTGAAGGTAGATTTCCTAATTCTACAAAAAACTTATTCCTTTACTGACTAGGGTAACTGATGATTTGACGAGGTGTATCAGAATTAAAAAAAAAAATAAATAGGCACATAGAGTGACAGTGGTCACGAACTTCAGGATCAACCAGTAAGGAAAAGGTCTTCGTGCCGTTCATTTCCCAGGTGAATATTCCCTTGAATTTCCCCTGGATAATATAACCTGCATCTCTCAAATAATGCCAAAAAACCGCAAGAAGTATTACGATTCAGTTTTCTTCTAAATGGCATACAGAAACCAGAACTCATCCATTTTAACGGATGACAGCCTCATTCCAGCTTCGTTTTAAAGTCCAGACTGAACTAAATTGGAAAGTTGCGATACTGAATAACTGAAATCTTTGTGTCAAAAAATGAACGACGTTTAAATTATAAAGCAAAAATGAAAATTCGGAGCGGCTGCATTTTTTTAAGTGGTAGCACAAAGTATTGATGCTTGCTAACAACCTTCCATAACCTATCTGAGGTATCCTTACCAAGCTGGAGACAATGCGCTTGGGCACCCTGTTGCAGTCACAAATCACAGATTTCCATAAATTCTCAACAACCAAAACATCTGTCGTGTAAGTTCGTGATCCTCGGAAACGCGATTGAAATGCTTGGTGATGGAGCCATGTGATAGACAAAATATAGAATTTAGGCCAAAGTCCAAGCACTGGGACCCATGAGGTCATTCAGCGCTGAAAGGGAAACTGACTGTAAAAAGGTTTCAGAGGTGTAACGGGAGGAAAACCTCACAGTTTCACGATGAAACAATTGTTAGGAGAGGGTGGAAAGTAAGATGGAATAAAGAGAATATGAACGGAGGTACAACAAAAGGAATGAAAGGGTTTGCAGCTAAGGGCCGAAGGGAAGCTGCATTGACCCTTAAGTAATGCCTACAGTGCACCACGTGAGGTGCACCGACGGCACTAACCCCTGCGGGGCGGAATCATGGGTCATTCGGCTCCTAAACAAAAAGGGTTATGGGAAAAAGTGAGTAATTTAATTGTCTTATTATAATGAATCGCAATCAAGCACTGGATTCCAGCTTGTGTTTGGGTCCCTTTCCAAAAGTGTAATTAGGGATTAAGGCTGTTACAAAAACCATTCAACCAATAACATAAAAGGGAAGATGGCAACTGAAAGATTATTTGCAAACCCTTAGTTGTTATTACACAGAATTACCGTTACTGGAAACTCCATATGGAAGTATGAATATTTATATACTTATAAATATATATGTATATATATATGTATATATATATTTATATTTATATATATATATATACATATATATATATATACATATATATATATATATATATATATATATATAAAAGATTGTTATATTCACAAATGTGTATATTTATCATCCACATTTATATATATATCACTATCATCTTAACCCTTCTTCAAAGTGTCTCGATATATATTATAACTCCATATATATTTTCTATGACGTCATAGACTCTGGAACCCATTAACTGCCGGGCGGACTGGTGAGTGACAGACCCGCAGTGTTGGATTCACAAATGTGTAAAATAAGCAGTCAGCTACACCACTCAGCCACTTATAGCCACTTCATCTTAACTGCTTTTTAAGAGTGTCATAAAATGGACGGTGGGGTTGCTAAATCCACTATATATTTATTGATATCATAGACTATGGAACCCATATAACTATATATATATACTGGTGAGTACAGACCCGCAGTGTTGGACATAAATTGCATAATAATACATATATATATACCACTATAGCCACATATATATATATGGCTGCTATTAAATATATATAAAATGGACGGTGGGTATATATATATATATATATATATATATATATATATATATATATATATATATATATATATATATATATATATTCGAATGATGTATGATGTATGCAGGACGTTCAATAATAGTCATCTCTCCATTCTTACTCTTTATTCCCATAAAGTTTTCGTGTTACTATTCTTTACCCACTATCAGCTGTAATCATTTGCTTTTATAATTTTAACAAAGGGTCAAAATTAATTATAAATTGATATGAAGGAGAACAGTTAGAAAAATAAAGTATCATAGCATTTTAAGTTAAAAAATTAGAAACATTTGCTGAATAACATACCAGAATGACCAAAACCAAAAATAATGTTTATAATATACAATAACAAAGGCAACAATACACAGTGAAGTAAGGCGAAATATCCAACGCATAAAATATGTACACTGACATTTGAAATCTTACATAACTATCTAATATATATATATATATATATATATATATATATATATATATATATATATATATATATATATATATATATATATGTGTGTGTGTGTGTGTGTGTGTGTGTCTGTGGTGTATGTGACTGAATCTATAAACACATTTATGCTCTATTATACTTTTCTTTAGTGCGTCAAAGGACAATAATGTACAGTACAGCTCACTTCTTTGTTCTTCAATATTATGAACATCATAAATGTAGGTCGGTAAACCTGCAACCTGTTGTGCAATATCAACGTGAATGCGCAACATTAAAATACAACAGCAGACTGACACCCAATGAAAAACTAAAGAAGAAGATGAGACAATAAAAGCAAAAACTAAAAAAAAAAAAAAAAAAAAAAGAATTATTCAGAACTCGATCCTGGCAGAATCGGGGTCCGGCTAACATTTCACCACCAGACGAATCGATGTGACCTTTTATGTTCCGGACGTAGCCTATACAAGGAGAATCATTCCATTCCATTGGTATCTTCCAGCGAGATATCTCGCTGGTCGCCTGGAATTCCGGCCAAGAAGAAGGTTTCCAGAGAGGAAAAACGAGTTTACCGCCATCGCCATTTTTCCCTCCATTTTCGAGACCCTTTTCAATCCTACGTAGATCCAGAGCTCTTCGACCTTCTCCGGGACGTACCTATTTTCTTCTTCTTCTTCTTCTTCTTCTTCTTCTTCTTCTTCTTCTTCTTCTTCTTCTTCTTCTTCTTCTTCTTCTTCTTTTGGAAGAGAAGTGAGACTGGATACAAACTAGACTTATTTCGTTAAATTCAAAACGAAAAGCAGATATGCTTCTTCGTCCGACGGTAAGGGTTGAAATCTATAGGCCCATATCCAATAATCACGAGCGTGTCAAGCATTCACATTCTTATAAATGAAGTTATTCTACTACTGTATTTCCTAAAAAGTCGCAAAGGCAAAGGGGAGAAAAATAAGTATGATTCACATTTAATGTTTTTATGGAAGTATTTGAGAGAGAGAGAGAGAGAGAGAGAGAGAGAGAGAGAGAGAGAGAGAGAGAGAGAGAGAGAGAGAGAGATTATCGGTTGTCATTCTCTTGTTAATATGATTAACCGTGGAGCAGAAATTTTTCAACAACTTGTCATCACTGATATATCGTACAATGTATTTACGTCTCGGGCGCGAAGACATACAGGAGAGAGAGAGAGAGAGAGAGAGAGAGAGAGAGAGAGAGAGAGAGAGAGAGAGAGCAATTAACGATATGACCTATAACATTGTCATTTGTCGAGGTGAAACCACAAATTAATGAATAAAATCTCATATTCTATCTAGTCCTTTCTCTCACCACACGAACAGTTCACAGTCACCTTTTGCCCACGCTCTTTTAAACAACAGGGAGCAGAGTTTAATGAAAAAAACTGTAAGCAGATTATACCCTAATTTTTTCTTTACCTGTAATTTGCATACAGAGCCAGGTGTAACTCGCACACACACCCTGTGCGCAGACAAGGGCATGTGCCACATCTTCAGGGTAAGGTATATACCCAGCCTCATAAAAGGGTATGCATCCAATCTCGGGAGAAGGAATATACACAACTTAGATGAAGGTACATACCCAGTCTCATCAGAGGGCACATACCCAACCTCATATGAGGACATATATCCATTCTCATAAGCGAAAGTATAACCAGTCTCATGAGAGGGCGAATACTGAACTTTATAAGAAGGCAAGTGCCTAACTTGAGAAGAAGTTATATACCAAACCTCATATGAGGCCATATACCCAACTTCATTTAGAGGTCATACTGCATGCCCAACCTCAAGGGAGGGCATATACCCATCATCAAAAAGCTGGGAGAGTCAGACATGAGAGGTTTGCATCAGATGAGAGCGAGACATTCTTGCAAGAACAGAGGTAAGTCAACGAACCCGAGTCGGACAGAATTTTATCATTTCTCCTGAAAAGTTCCCGAAAGATTTCGTCCCTTCGACCAAGCTTTTAGTCGATATGCTTGAGCGATGCATTACGGGAAGCCAAGCAATACTTTTCCCTTCTCTCTCTCTCTCTCTCTCTCTCTCTCTCTCTCTCTTGTGGTTTTAGAGGCCGAAAGCAACTCGCTTTGCATCTCTGGATACGCGCCTCTCATTGACTCAATAAATCAGAGCATGCCAGACCGAAGATTTTCGAGAATAAAGTGCAGTGAACGAAAAGGTCTGGACTTCAATCGTGGTAAATGGAAACAATAGGTTTTAATCTCTCTCTCTCTCTCTCTCTCTCTCTCTCTCTCTCTCTGTACTTTAGAGATTTTATGAATTTAACAGCTGAATAAAATTTCGTCTCGTCATTTTAATTGATTTATAAATTAAATGTCTTGTATGAAATTATTGAAGATTCTCTCTCTCTCTCTCTCTCTCTCTCTCTCTCTCTCTCTCTCTCTCTCTCTCTCTCACACACACACACACACACACACACACACATAGCGCAAGCAAATATCTTCATTGCATGAAACTATGAACTACACAGAATATTTTCCGAAATAATTGAAAATCCAGTTATTATTATTATTATTATTATTATTATTGTTGTTGTTGTTGTTGTTGTTGTTGTTGTTGTTGTTGTTGTTGTTGTTGTTGTTGTTGTTGTTGTTGTTGAACGTTAAAAGGGTAAATAATTTTTTAGAACTTCCTCAGAGCAGAAAAAACATACAATAGTAGAAAAGGGAATAATTCCAGTATTACAAGCTCTGTCAGGACACACACACACACACAGACAAAGAAAGAGAGAGAGAGAGAGAGAGAGAGAGAGAGAGAGAGAGAGAGAGAGAGAGAGAGAGAGAGAGAGAGAGAGAGAGAGAGAGAGAGAGAGAAGAATCTCTCAAACAAAAACGCAAGACAACACTGATACGCACAAAGTCGTGAGACTCCATTACAGTAATTATGAACAGCGCCAGTCATCCTCTTTACTCCTTATCATTCTCAATTCAAACTAATATCATCTATGAATAAGACCGCGGCATGTTGTAGTAACCAACCCACTTGCTCGTGAATGAAAGTTCGCCCACTACTGAAGGCGTAGCGCTGTTTTGATACTCAATAAAAAGATAATTGAATAAATCTATATATATATAAATGGGCGTGTGTATGTATGTGTGTGTGTGTGTGTATGTTCCAGCATAACTCTGAAATGCATTGAGCAATTTCAACCAAACTTGGTATATGTAAGACTTACCATCTGAGAAATAATACTGTGGGGGTAAGACATCACTGGCACCAAAGGGGGTGGGGTGGGGTGGGAAGGGCAGTTGATATGTAAAAATAACCGAAAACAACAGATAGTTTCTAATCCATAGTTTTCGAGGTCGCTGAGATGAATAGTGACACTCCCAATACCCTTTAAGTCCAAGTTCAGCCCCAATATGAAATGGGGGTGGGAAGGGGTGGGAAGGGGGTGACATGTAAAAATAACTGGATACGACAGATGTTAGTGTCTAATCCATAGTTTTCAAGGTCGCTGAGATGAATAGTGATACTCCTGATGCTCTTCAAGTCCAAGTTCATCCCCGATAAGAAGAGGGGGTGAGAAGGGGTGGGAAGGGGGTGATATGTAAAAATGACCAAAAAACGACAGATATTTGTGTCTAATCCATAGTTTTCGAGGTCGCTGAGATGAATAGCGACACTCCCAATGCCCCACAAGTCTAAGTTCAGCCCCGATAGGAAATGGGGGTGAGAAGGAGTGGGAAGGGAGTGACATGTAAAAATAACCAAAAATGACAGATATTAATGTCTAATCCATAGTTTTCAAGGTCGCTGAGATGATTAGTGATATTTCCGATGCCCTTTAAGTCCAAGTTCAGCCCCGATAGGAAATGGGGGTGAGAAGGGGTGGAAATGGGGTGACATGTAAAAATAACCAAAAAGGACAGATATCAGTGTCTAATCCACAGTTCTCGAGGTCGTTGAGATGAATAGTGATATTTCCGATGCCCTTTAAGTCCAAGTTCAGCCCCGATAGGAAATGGGGGTGAGAAGGGGTGGAAATGGGGTGACATGTAAAAATAACCAAAAAGGACAGATATCAGTGTCTAATCCACAGTTCTCGAGGTCGTTGAGATGAATAGTGACACTCCTGATGCCCTTTTAGTCCAAGTTTAGCACCGATAAGAATGGGAGGGGGCCGAGAAGGGATGAAATATGAAGTGTCAAAAATGCTGGGCAATGTAACTGAAGCAACTATCTTAACAGGAAAGGGAGAGGACGTGAGAGAGAGAGAGAGAGAGAGAGAGGGAGAGAGAGAGAGAGAGAGAGAGAGAGAGAGAGAGTTTATGGGTTGTCATTCAGAGTTTTCCCGGGCAGCGTCGGATCGGTCAGCTAGAAAATAAATAAATGTATAAATAAATGAATGAAGTGCTTCATTTCACGGCCTATTTCAGGTGATGTCACATAAGCTGATTTCCTGGCAACTCTTAGCACATAACTGCCAAATTTCTCTGTATGCAGTCACGTAAACCCATATCGTGTCATTACAGTAGAAATTTTAAACTAATAAGCCCTAGTTAACTGGTTATCCAGCACAAAATGCTGGGATTTTTCTTATAATTTCTGTTATCAGTACAAAACAAAACTAGGTACCTGTAGAATCATCAGTCTTATTTTCAGTTTTATAAGAAAACACACGTGCTTTCACAATCAAAATTTCTTGCTACTTTGATTGCGAAAAAGTTAAGTATACCTTAGTTTTACCAGACCACTGAGCTGATTAACAGCTCTCCTAGGGCTGGCCCGAAGGATTAGACTTATTTAACGTGGCTAAGAACCAATTGGTTACTTAGCAAGGGGACCTACAGCTTATTGTGGAACCCGAACCACATTATAGCGAGAAATGAATTTTTATTACCAGAAATAAATTCCTCTAACTCTTCGTTAGCCGGCCGGAGAGTCGATCTCGGGCCTAACGAGTGCTAAGCCACAACTCTACCGACTCGTCCAACGAAGAGCTACTTTGATTGCGAAAACGTGCATAGTAAAAGCTTTAATAAAATTGACAAAATCCCTTTAAGAGTGGTGTGGCAGAAAGAGATGATTATTATACAAGAAGCCCTATAAAATCGTGTTGATGTCTTTTCTCCACACTTTCAGATGAAGAAAAGGCGAACATCGCAAGAAACATTTAACTGCCAAGTCAAATGAAAAGTAAATCAAGTGATCTTACTGCGGTTCGGCAGCTAAAGACGAAATGATACAAAAAAGTAAAAACAAATCACCGAAATATCTTCTGTTTTTAACATAAAAAGTGCGTATCACAGGAGCCATTTAACTAGCAGATACAACAAAAAATAAAAAAAAAATTAACTACACTTTTTTTCTTACAGCGGTACGGTGGAAACGAGGGCGAAAATGACACAAAAGGTTTTTTCTTTTTTTTTTCGTAAACCCGCGGCAACTTTGCATTTCGTTTTTCCTCTCTCGACCAAACACTCCAGCGTTCGGGAAACAAAGTTTTTTTCTCTCTCTCTCTCAAGTGCTGTCATCTCAAAGGCAGTATCCAGAATCACCGTGGTGAGAAATATTTGCTCCGCGAGTTTATTTTTCTCTGGGGCCGTCCCAGTTGGTTGGGATGAGTCTAGAGGGGCGCACCAGGCTTTTATGTCTTTGAAGGCTGAAACGAGGTGTTTCGCTGGGTTAGTCTGTAGTTGTCTGTGCGCTTTCCAAAACCTTGTTCTAGCAAGCAGTAAATTTTTCTCGAACATTTAGTTTAGGCTTTAGCCTGATATCAATGGTCCTCTGGAATAAAAGGCCGAAAGCTGCGCAGCTGGGAGCCAAGGGGTCAACGGTTGAGAACTTTTTGTATTGCCTACTTCTAGCAATTTCAAGCACACCCTTTCTCGGCTCCACTACCGTTTTATTTTACATCCGTCCCTCTCTCTCTCTCTCTCTCTCTCTCTCTCTCTCTCTCTCTCTCAGTTCAGTGGTAAGCACTCTTAGCTGAATGACCAGTGTTCACTTCTCGAACAGTTCCTAAAACCTAATATACCTTCTTTGACCTGAGCAGTGAATTATGTACCTAATTGTTAGCTGACCGTTGTGGACAGCTGCTAGGGTGGAGAGATAAAGAAAAAGGAAAAATAATCATTAGATTGGGTGTACTCCGTCAAAATGTAATCTGTAGCATCAAAACGGGGAGGCCCCGACGAGGTAATCGTCACCCCATCGACACCAGACCATTCGTATCGTTGCTGAGATTCTCTCTCTCTCTCTCTCTCTCTCTTCGATTCGCGAAAAGATAATTGTCATGAAAAAGAAAGGAAAACCTACGTCCGAAAGTGAACGTCTGGAGTGAAGCTTCGTTGACTGAGGCACGTCATTGTTTTCCTTTAAAATGGCTTCCAGTTATCAAAGTGTTTTAATTGCACTGAAAGTTTCTATTTGTCTTCAGAAAGTCCCTCTGCTTTGGAATAGCTTGCCTGATCTGGAGTAATCCTCCTACATTTAACGTCCTCCCGCAACCTTCGTGTTTCTCTCACCTTTCTCCTGTCTTAAAAAACTTCTTTAAAAAATACGGAAATCGGTTCCGTGCCTTGAAATGTGCTCCGTTGTACCTCTGTCGCTAGACTAGGGTCATTTATTCTTTGGGATTCAAACATTAAAATGGTCCTTTCATAATGTGTTCAAGCCTTAAAAAAAGTTTAACTCATTTAAAATGTCTTCCTTCCCCTAAAATTTCATCCATGAATTGACTTATTTCACGGAACAAGGTTCATATTTAAGATAGTTTCTCATTACATAAAACACTTATACAGCATTAAAATGTCGGCATTTCCTTCACAATTATAATTACGGTATTTCCTTCACATGATAAAATCTAATAAAACCTAATAGACGCCTGCAGCGAACCTTCCGCTGCCAAAGGAGACAGTGTTATAATTAAACATTCATTTCCTTACGCAAGATCCACCATGCCAGTTCATATCTCCCTTTCGTCCTTTTCAATTATGTTTTATACTTTTCTTAGACTGTTGCTCTTCTTATTTTACAATAAATAGACTCTTATTAATCTACGTACATAAACACACACACACACACACACACACACACATATATATATATATATATATATATATATATATATATATATATATATATATATATATATATATATATATATATATATATATATATATATATATATATATATATATATATATATATATATATATATATATATATATATATATATATACGTATGTATCAAAAGCCACAGGAAGGAAATTAAAAACAGTTGTAAATCTTTACTGTTGTCAGTTTTATTACTAAGCCTCTTCAAAGGACTGTTACAAAGTGGTAAAAATTCAACATATACAGTATAAGCTACCAAGATAGTACATACGAACATGCAGATGGTTGGAAACCAAGTACTTGCACCTGACAGATGTTTTGTAGGCGGAGTCCCGCCGTCATTAGTTAGAGTCAACTTTTACACTTACAATTACCTTTCGGGAGCCCTCTTCCCTTTTTGTCGTCCTTCAGCAACCTTCCTTAAGCTTCTTGCTGATTTTTAATTATTATTATTATTATTATTATTATTATTATTATTATTATTATTATTATTATTATTATTATTATTATTATTCAGTAGATGAACCCTGTTCATATGGAACAAGCCCAGGGGGGCCACTGACTTGAAATTCAAGCTTCCAAAGAATATGGTGTTCATTAGGAAGCAGTGAGAGGAAGTAAAGGGAAATACAGAAAGAAGAGAATCCCTTAATTAAAAAAGAAAAAAAGTAAAGTAATAAATAGATAAATAGATAAAAATATATTAAAATGCAAGAAGAATAGTATTTGGGTGGGAATGCATTGCATTTTCGCTTGAACTTCTGAAGTTCCAACTGCACGACATCCTCTGGGAGACTGTTCCACAGTCCAATGGTGTGTGGAATAAAGAACCTCTGGAACTGAGAAGTTCGACAGCGAGGCACATTTACTGCATATTGGTTCAACTGTGAATGTGAAAGATTTCCTTTGAAATACAACTTATGAAAAAGTGACAAGTTGACCCATCACTAATGAGGGTAGGACTCCTCCTACAAAACACCTGTCAAGTGCAGACACTTGTTTTCTAACCGTCTGTATGTTCTTACATATTGTCTTGATAGCATTTGTATGTTGAATTTCTACCACTTTCTATTAGCCCTTGATGATGGCTTAGCTATAAAACTGACACCGGTCAGGATTTACAACAGTTTTCATATCTTCCCTGCGGTGTTTGATATATAAAAATTATGTATCAAGAATTATTACAGTTATATATATATATATATATATATATATATATATATATATATATATATATAGAGAGAGAGAGAGAGAGAGAGAGAGAGAGAGAGAGAGAGAGAGAGAGAGAGAGAGAGAGAGAGAGAGAGAGAGAGAGAGAGAGAGAGAGGGCATGTATAAGTGATTTCTTATGATACCGTAAAATGTTATGTAGCGTTAGGTCACACACAAACATTATATATAAATGATTCTAATAGCCACAATGCCCTCTTAACTTCAAGAGAGAGAGAGTAAGCATGTATGAGTGATTTCCTATGCTACTGTAAAATGTTACTTAGCGTTAGGTCTCAATACACACACACACACAAACATTATATATATATATATATATATATATATATATATATATATATATATATATATATATATATATATATATATATACATATATATATACTGTATATATATACCTAAATATATATGTATATATATGTGTCTGTGCGGTGTATGTGCGTGAACGTGTACATTTTAGTGTTCCATTATAAAAATGGAAAGATTACCCCCTCACAGAAAGTCAGAAAAAAATATTATCAACCTCTGTCGCACAGCATTTTTGCTATTTCGACATAAGAACATAAAGAGAATATCGTACATCATATGACCTTTAACATATGACAGTACTCATCGTAATAACCAAGAGCATAGCTTCTTTTTATTCACCATTGACGTTAAGCAACAAATTTACTTAAATTTCTGTTTATAGCGTGTTCATATCTGGTGGCTGTTTTACCCTCGGTAAAGTAACGATCAAGTTTCATTTTCGTAGAAAATATTGTTTTGTAAGCTGAGAAAGCCGAAGATTCTGACAAATCTTAACAATTTTACTTCGCGCATTTACCTTCATCTTTTGACTGGCATTACTCTTAATGTTTCTTCTTCCTTCAGAGCGCCAGAAAGCTCTTTCTCTCTAGTATAATTTGCAGTCATGGACAATTTTCCATATAGAGCTTCTTATTCTATTCAAACTGCTTTTTTAAGCTTAATTGCCAGTTAATTTCTTTCCAATAATAATAATAATAATAATAATAATAATAATAATAATAATAATAATAATAATAATAATAATAATAATAATAATAATAATAATAATCGAGGATAAGTGTTTGATTTTCGTTTGAAAAGGCTGAATGAATGAATTGTAATTTTACGTGACCTGAGATTCTTTTTCTAGTACGTTTGAGTCTAAAATGTATTATATTTCCTTACATAGAAGTCTTCATTATTTGCACATGTTGTCGTACCTTCATACATACAAAACCTATATATAAAAGGAAAGTGTGGCATCTATAGGCTACATCTAGGGACAAACTTACACTTGTAAATATGTATCAGTGCATGCACTTATGGAAGAAAAGGATCCGATTGTATATTTAAAATGATTTTTGAATGTTTAAGGAATTGGATAAGACAAAGGTAAAAGTTCGTTTCCGATCCGAACTCCAGTTCCACATGACAAACATTTTTTTTTAGACAGTTTTCTTGCTGTTTTCAATTGTCCCATTCAAAATTTCAACCGGAAATCATTCATTGTAAAGTTCTCAAACTTCAGGCCGTAAGCACGTTTACGTGCAAAATTGACTCCGTGTTTAATACCAGCTCCTTGGGGATGTACGTAAAACAAAAAATAATGAAGGTAAATACCATAAACATAACGTCTTACGTTGTTTTGAATGGTACGGCCTGAATGACTTATGGCCGAAACGACCAGGACCAGAGTAGCCTACTTGATGTTACAGAGCAGAGAGAACCGTACAGAGTATTTAATGGGATGTTCGGACCGGAAAAGAACAATATCCAAGAAAAATTCAAATGTTTGTGTAACGGGAGAATAAGAAAGGTTGTTACAACACGAAAAACTGAAATAATATACCGAAGTTTGTGTAGTCCACCATGAACATTCATTTTCTATAAAAGATGATTTTTCAAGGATAACTCAAAGAAAAATACAGTAAAAAAATACTTGCTTTCAGGCATGAAAGCTAGTGCGATCAGAATTCTAGCCTAACGTAACAAAAGCTAAAAAATAAAATAGATAAATAAAAAATTTCATCTGCAAATGGCACTTCCGTAGTTTCTCTTATGGCTCCTAATATTCGTCTTTAGAGTTGATTCTTAAATCGACAAAATCTTTAAAATATAGTTTCATTGCCATAACTTGATTCATGTCAGCACAGTAATATAAATCCTATTAGCCTAATGTATAATCTTAATTTCCTGTGAAATTTTGTTTCCACATCTTATTCAGTCTGGCCATTATTTAGTTTGTCTTTTTCAGTCTTTCACTAAATTCCAACTCAAAATGAACTGTGCTGTATAAAATTGTTCCTAAATGTCTGAAAGATTCAGCCTCATTAATCCTTTCTCCATCTAGTGTTATTTCGTCTTCCTGTGCATACTTTATCATCATTACTTTTGTTTTTCATAGATCCATCTACGTTTTACTCTCTTTAGATATATAACGCATTCTGTCAAACAAGTTTTGAAAATCTCCTTCTGATTAGCGTTTAAAACAGCGCCATTTCCGTATTCTAAATCTGCCAAATTTCTGTCGTTGCTGAAACCAAAACATTCTCATTCGTTTCCCGGGATGGACAACGCCAAGTTTAGAAACAGGGTCTATTTTTCGTAGGTTGTCTGGTTTCGAGAAAAAATACGTGGATGCACACTGCAAACGTTATTTTTTATATAGTTATTATTTATAAGATATCCAGCTGAAACGAACAGAGTTCAAGTCGTTCAGCACGATTCTTTAGAGTAGAATTTTTCGCGTAAAAAATGTAAGTGGATCCAAAGGCGGAAAAGTGTTGTAAAATGTACATAAAACAATTAAAAAATGCGCCGAAGTTTCTTCGGCGCAGTCGGGTTTTCTGTACAACGTATAATGCTGTATGAAATTCTCAGCCTCGGCCAATGAAACTCTCAGCCGCGGCCCATGGAACTTTCAGCCACGGCCCCGTCGTGGCATGTGTTGTTGGCACCTATAGCGGTGCCAGACGCACGATCATAGCTAACTTTAACCTCAAATAAAATAAAATAAAAAAAAAAACTACTGAGGCTAGAGGGCTGTAGTTTGGTATGTTTGATGATTGGCGGGTGGATGATCAACATACCAATTTGCAGCCTTCTATCCTCAGGACTTTTTTAAGATCTGAGGGCGGACGGACACACAAAAAGCCAACTCAATAGATTTCTTTTGCAGAAAACTAAAAGACAAATGATCAAGGGTGAACCATTGTAACATAACAATGATCGACAAATTTTTCTATCGTAGAAGTTACAAGGGTCAATAAACAAGGCTGACAAAGTAATAATGATTAAATTCCTATAGTAAAGTCACCTCCATACTTACTAAGCTTCATGGCTATCAATTAAAGCAAGCATCAAATAAAAGTGTTCTAGGGTAAATCGAAGTAAAGAATGTAAAACCAAAATATGAAAAATATACCATCGAAAGCATAAATACACGTAAGAGCCAAGCACATACAGGTTAATGGTACCAAAATGCTAAAAGAGACAATGAAGAAGATGAAGAGACATAAATATCTATAGAAAATAAGTTATGACACAAATAGAGTTTGTCAGCAAACCTCATAAATGAGGGCTGAGAATATATATATATATATATATATATATATATATATATATATATATATATATATATATATATATACATATATATACTGTATATATATATATATACATACATATAATATATATATGTATATGTATAAATAGATATATAGATTATATATAAATAAATATATATATATATCTATATATACAGTATATATATACATACATATATATATATATATATATATATATATATATATATATATATATATATATATATATATATATATATATATATATATATATATATATATATGGAAAGGAAGGTAACACCAAGAGGGTACAGCCTTCCGATCACCCAGCAAGTCACTACGGATGAGATTGCTAGCCCCACGTACTTTTTCTTTTCCTCAACTGTTGACGGTGGGCCGGACTGATTCACAGACCCAGAGAACATGACATACTCACTACAACATTCAGCCACAGCGCCAACTTTGGCTGCTTGCGCCTTCAAAGAAGATCGGTGTTGTTGTAACCTCCTCATATATATATATATATATATATATATATATATATATATATATATATATATATATATATATATATATATATATATATATATGTATATATATATATATATATATATATATATATATAACACGCGCGTGTGTGTGTGCATGTGTGTTTGACTTTAAATCTTGGAAAGGTGAAAACGTGATGATTATACGAACAAAGTTTCAGCCACAAACGAAAGTGAAACAATGGAGATGTTAAGTAGTTTCGTCTTATTACCAAGAAATTGTTTCACTTTCCATCATGGCTGAAACTTTGCGCATATATATATATATATATATATATATATATATATATATATATATATATATATATATATATATATATATATATATATATATATATATATATGTGCGTGTGCGTATGTGTACATTCGCGTGTTTATGGGTGTCTTATTTACCGCAATCTAACAAAAATCTATGAAATTAAAGTCATTTGCAAAATAAAAAAATAAAAAATTTTTAAAAAATAGATTTTGATGGACATTACTTCAACACTGATCGCTGGTAAATGTGGAAAGAATGCAAGTTACTAGATTATTTAAATACAATATACAAGTGGGAAATAACGACTTTGGCAGCATTAGAAATTGTGTCACGTTATCTTTCTTGCTTGGTCTTCATTAGTTGGCAGGATCTGTTCAAACACCTGATAGAGAATAGGTCTTGAAATCAAATCGTCACCGAAGTCGGATTTCCAGCGACACCCAGATTTATTCACATTCTCAGTTCGATTCATGATGGCAGACCCTAAATTCTTGCTTTTGTGCGGACAACTGCTCTTGAAAACCAGCTTGGCCTCACTCCAACTCCTGCTATGACCGTTGTCGCTCCTGCGTACGAAAATCCCCGAATTCTCAGAGTCATATCTTACTGAACGTTTACGTTCCACTGATTTATATGTAATGGATCTAACATTATCGTATGAAAACTTCATTGCAATGATTCCGTGGTACTTTGATTTTAGAATACTGAAAAAT
>NC_089777.1:38599036-38604036 GCF_040412425.1 Macrobrachium rosenbergii
AAAAGTTATCGCATTTCTTTGATGGGAGTTTTCGGTGCATGTTAGGCATTGGCGCACAGAGAGAGAGAGAGAGAGAGAGAGAGAGAGAGAGAGAGAGAGAGAGAGAGAGAAGTTCTCTTGAAGAAAAATCCATTTTGTATCTGCATATTAGTTTTCTTTGAAATGTTCTCTATTTCATTCCAATCTGTGAAGTCCTGAACAACAAACTTACTCCATGTCAATATGGGCTCGTGAATAATAATAATAATAATAATAATAATAATAATAATAATAATAATAATAATAATAATAATAATAATTAATAATAATTGCTACAGAGTTTAGAACCCGAGAAGAAATTGGTAACGAAAACCACACGCCAAAGTTCAAAACACTTCATTTACATGCCTTCCGAGACCCCAGATAACTTACAATCAATCATTCTGTCCTCTTGATGGATATGTGACATTTGAGGAATTACATGCTCATAATTACCTGAAATCCGCCTCCAATGTTCTTAGAGGTCAATATAAGTATTCTTCGAAGTCTACATCTGATGTTTGTGGAAGTTAAATCTAGGAATTCATAGAAGTCGAAATTTTATTACTAGGAATCACTGATTAAAGCTCTCATAAATAGAAACTTGGTTCATTTGCTTCGTCTCTTTATTTAAGTAGCATCACGCAATGATCACGGTCAACTGGAACAGACAGAAATCGAAATAAGTAATTGCTTTACAATGATAATATGCATTATAACTATAATTCTCTGCCTCAGATGTCAATTTAAATTCCTTTAAAGTTCATTCTGAAAATCCTAATTCATTCAAAATTCTTGGGAGTCCATATAAAAAATCTTCAAAAGCCTATTTCAAATTCCAAGAAGTCATTATTCAAAATGTATGAGTCAATATTCAAGTGTCTTATGCGTCCATATTAAAATTTCCTATTATTCAATATAAAAAGTTATCAGGGGTGAATATATAAAAAGTTATCAGGGGTGAATATTTAAAACATCTAGAAACACCTATTCAAAAATCCTAAAGAACTGTATTCAACATTTCTAAAAGTCGTCTTAAAAATGTCAGAATTTCGTATTCAAGGTTTAGTCACCAATAGTCACCATCTCTAGAATTCAGTACTAAAAGTCGCCATCCTAAATTCACATTTCTAAGAAATAAAGTTCAAAAATCGCCGAATTCATTCTTCAAAACGTTACAACGATCTTATTTATCTATTTGAACCAGAAACAAGTAAAAAATGCGCCTAAGTTTCTTCGGCGCAATGGGGCTTTCTGTACAGCCTGTAATACTGTATGAAATTCTCAGCCACGGCCAATGAAACTCTCAGCCGCGGCCCATGAAACTTTCAGCCACGGCCCCGTGGTGGCCTGTATTGTTGGCACCTATAGCGGTGCCAGACGCACGATCATGGTTAACTTTAACCTTAAATAAAATAAAAACTACTAAGGCTAGAAGGCTGCAATTTCGTATGTTTGATGAATGGAGGATGGATGATCAACATACCAATTTGCAGACCTCTAGCCTCAGTAGCGTTTAAGATCTGAGGGCGGACAGAAAAAGTGCGGACGGACAGACAAATAGCCATCTCAGTAGTTGTATTTTACAGTAAACTAAAAACATTACCATAAAAGGAATCGCCAAATACAAATTAAGGAGTGTTTTCTATACCGTCATAGAGTAGAGCAGTACTAAACAATATCGTGAATAAACGAAAGCAAATCAAATACTGGTTACTGCAGGACTTATGCAAATGAGCCTTCAGTCCAAAGCGACGTGGAACTGACGCAACATCAGCATTAAGCATAATGGCATCGCACAGGTATTCGACGTCAAATCGACTCTGGAAATTCCTCTTCTCAATCAGGTGTTATTATCAGTGTTATTATCATACTGCTAAAATTCATATGGAAACAATAAATAGGATGCCTATGTGAGTAAAAGAAGAAAGGAGAGAGAGGGAAATGATAGATAATAACAAGCAAAATATATATATATATATATATATATATATATATATATATATATATATATATATATATATATATATATATATATATATATATATATATATATATATATAACAGCTACACAAGTCAATAAAAAAGCAACAGCGCATAGCTATAAAACTATTGTATGTGCGCCGTCTTGCTCTCCATGAATAAGAACACTGAAAAGGTTACATCAAAATATTCTGATCCCAGAAGGAATAATAATAATAATAATAATAATAATAATAATAATAATAATAATAATAATAATAATAATAATAATAATAATAATAATAACACTTACATGGTCGGGTAAATGGCGGGTGGGTTCTGAATCAGGTATGGGAGGTTTCTCTCCCTGTGTGAGAGAAGAAAAGAGGCGTGGACATGAGGCCCGCAACCTCATACCTTTCGTCAAAATGTGCATAAGATGGCCCCACTTCTCTGCTGATATCTGAAATATATAAACAAACAACACGAAAAGGAGAAAGAAATTTCCTGCATCGTATTTTTGGCTGCATAGCACCATAAGATTTTAGTTTAAATAGCGAGGCTTTCTGAGATGAGTAAAGTTAATAGGGGAGAGAGAGAGAGAGAGAGAGAGAGAGAGAGAGAGAGAGAGAGAGAGAGAGAGACTTGCATTATGATCGGATGAAGTACACAGTCAGTTGCTTATAGAATATCGATTAACCGGCCAGGACACATTAGTGAGAGTGAGAAATATTTATATGTAGAAACAGTAAGATCTGGATGACAATACATTATTGTTTACAGAAATCAATAGACGGTTTTGTAGAAGTTAACACACACACACACACACATAGCAGAGAGAGAGAGAGAGAGAGAGAGAGAGAGAGAGAGAGAGAGAGAGAGAGAGAGAGAGAGAGAGAAATCTATATTTAGAAGCAGCCTGGTAATAGATCGGATGGCAATGCATTGTTGCTTAGAGAAATCGATAGACGGACTAGTACTTATTACTTCGGATGTGCGTGTGTTTATATGTGAAAGAGAGAGAGAGAGAGAGAGAGAGAGAGAGAGAGAGAGAGAGAGAGAGAGAGAGGTCCATATTCTGATAACGCACCTTTAGGGCAGGGCCTATACGGTCTAACCTAAAGTTGCCTTCGCGCTCGTAAGGGTTCAAGAGAGTATTAACTTGCAAAGGCACGGACATGTGATCATATATTACATCTCTCTCTCACTCTCTCTTTCTCTTAATATCCACAGAGTCTATTGATTTCTCCAGAGAATAATGGAAATGCACTAGGACAACTATCGGCTTCTAAAAATAGCCTCGCTCCTCTTATTTCCTACAAACATCCGTCTCTTCATTTCTGTAAACAGTAAAGTATTGCCATTTCAAGTGCCATATCTTTTTCTAAACATATTCCCTTTCGTGCATAAATGCACGTGTGCACCTGTGCTGTATAAACTATGTACATTGGCCTATATGTATATACAGTATGTATCATACGGGCATTCATGTATGCATGCCTGCATGCATTTATGAACGTGCTGTATACAATATGTACACACGCAGACGCAACTTCCCCAAAGATAAATAGTAATAATTCTAAAGACTCCCGTTGTAAGAATAGCTATTATTATTATTATTATTATTATTATTATTATTATTATTATTATTATTATTATTATTATTATTATTATTATGAATAAAAATGTTTGCACATCCTTATGGAACAAGCCTGAAAATATGTTTAACCTGCGAAGCAGGATCTCACGGGCCAGGAAACAGGTTATCAGACAAATAACAATCGTGCATTCTTTACGGTGTCACTAACATAGCACGGTGTTCAGCCTGAAATAAAGACTCTCTCTTTCTCTCTCCGCTTTAAGCGAACTTAGTACAAAATTCATTAACGTCAGCTCCAACTCTCTTGAGGTCAAGCTGTATCCCAAGGAACTATAAGGAAAGGACATCGTTTTTCATCGTGTTTATCCTGAGTACAGCGTGATCCTGGTAAGAGAGAGAGAGAGAGAGAGAGAGAGAGAGAGAGAGAGAGAGAGAGAGAGAGAGAGAGAGAGAGAGAGAAAGTTAAACGTCACAACTTATTCAACAGAAAAATAAGTCCAAGTTGCATACATTGTCTTCCTGGTCATCCGTCTTCTGCAGCCAGAAAATCTTTGTATCTTCTGTACTTGATATTGTGTATTTTATTAAGAACTAAATTCTCTCTGCTGCCAACATCATTTATTGCAGCAGGTAAAAACAAATATTTTTTGTACAGCGTAGCTGACACATTCTCTTTTTGTGAAACACTTCTGAAATTTCATATTGCCGCTTATTACGGTATATTTTGACAGGCTAAATAGCAAACTTAGGTACATTCCCTACTAATGACCTGAACGCTGTGCAATAAACGAATAAAATCATTCAAGACGTAAGGAGCGTCTTCATTTCGTGTCACAGTTGATGCAGCTGCAGGTGCCTCTTTCCTTATTTCTGGCTGCTCCCTATCTTTTGCTTTACGTAGATGGTTTCATTGTTTGCCCATAATGCATTGTTTTCCCTCCGCACCTTTGTGTCCTGCTAATTCTTAATCTTGTCAGTTATGTAGTGAATCTGTAATCTCATAGCATCTTACCGCCGTCCTTACACACGAGGTAAATTCTTCAACATAAACCACCATACTTTTGAATTGAATATACAATTTAGGCCAAAAGCCGAGCACTGGGGTCTATGAGGTCATTCAGCGCTGAAACAAAAATTGACGGTAAAAAGGTTTGAAAAGTGTAACAGGAGAAAAACCTCTCAGTTGCACTATGATTCGATTGTTAGGAGAAGATGGAAAGAAAGATGGAAGAAAGAGAATATGAAAGGAGGTAGAGCAAAAGGAACGAAAGCGGTTGGAGCAGCTAGGGGCCGAAGGTACGATGCAAAGAATCTCAAGCCTACACTGCACCGCATGAGGTGCACTGAGGGCGCTACCCCTCTACGGGGACCATAATTTTGCCTCGTATACTGGCTGTATTATGCAAGTTTTGGCGTTCAG
>NC_089777.1:38606536-38669036 GCF_040412425.1 Macrobrachium rosenbergii
TCTGCAAACTTAACACCAGCGTCTTCATTCTTTGGATTGTTTTATTCTGCCTCTTGATTCCATTACTCAAAATTTTTCAGCAGAATGTGCTTATTCGATAGAATGCTATCTAACAGAAAATTATTTAATATTTATAAATAAATGGCAATCCGTTTATTTCTTCATGTGCGTGATGAGTTTCACTATTGCATGGCCGAAAGGTATGGTGTCGCCCGAAACCTTCTGAAAACATGCGCACATTTTACGGCACGGAAGGCGTATTATTATATTACACATAATAAATTATAGAAATTATATTTAATGAAGTTATAATAATTTTAGCACTATTTTTTACAATTGTGCATTTTAAAAGCATTTTGAATTAAGAACAAAAATACCTCTGTATACACTTTGTTATCGGAACTTGTCAGAAAATATTGTTGGAACTTGTGTTTGTTTTGAAACCCGGTATCAACATGAAGCTAGACGACGCCGCGTGCTTTTCAACTTCTGGAGGCAACAAGAGAAAAAACGGTTTCGAAATAGATGACAGAAGAGCGGTAAGAACAAAGCGTAGTGGTTGTGTTTTCACTAAGAAATCATCAATTGGTAGTGAAAGAAATCGTGAAATGTAGATGTTAGTAAAGCGTGGCGGCAAAGGTCCGCCATAGCGAGGTTCTTGAGCGCGCGGTCGGCGGCATCGTAGCACGTAACAAAGAACATTTACTTAATACACCTCAAGAAGACTACATTTTTACCTACCAGAGATGCTCGTTCCATGAAACGATCTTTGAAATCATTATTAGAACTATATAAGCTTGATAGCAAAGATGAAAACGGTTCACTACGACGGTAGTAAATTTTCCTCTTACGCACCACGCCAGCTTTGGCGGTAAAAAAGTACGCAAGTGTCGGAAATACCAATCAAGGACGCTGTCCGGCCTCAGGGACAGACACAGCTGCCCAAGGATAATATTGTACCTTTTGTAACGAAAGCGAACCATTTGTCTGGAGGCTGTATATCTTAGATTTGAAGCGACGACGTCGCTGTACAGGGGGAAGGGGATGATGAATGACCTCGCTTGTGTGTACCGTCAATGTAAAGGACCTTGAGTGGCGAGACAGGGACCAACGAGAAGTATGTTGCCCGGTGATAATGGCTATGCTAGACTGTAGTAGCTGTACCATACAGAGTCATTAAGTATTTGTAGGCCTGATGTTTGTTTTGCATGAAGCCTTAGGCTTACATGACAAACAGGCTAAATTAAGCTACCCACTGGTAAAAGGTTTAAGTTTTACTTTAAACCAGTCCGAATATTTACCGTCTTTTATTTATGATTTTGATTTTGTCAGTGCATTTTGTTTATGTTATTGATATTTACCTTGTTTTGTTTATGTTCTTAAGCTCATCCCCAAGGGGCTGGTCTTCAACATGACACCTAGGCTATTTTGCACCTACTGAACTGAACCCAGAGGAGCACAGTAATAGGCTTCAGTTTTACCACAATTTGGACTTGAAAATATCATTGTCAATCTTTTGCTGTAAAAAATATCTTTGGCTATCTTTCTCTGTAAAAAATATCGTTGTCTGCTTTTCCCTGTAAAATTTTACTTTAGACTATCACCAGCACCACTCCTATGAGTGCCATGTTCAGTACCAGTCTTTCCTGCCTTATAGGAAAATTGTTGGTAGAAAACATGCCAGTTAGCATTGTCATTTCTAACGAACATAATACAGTATACGTAGTTTTCTTACATATCTTTGCATACTTTTTTACTGTCATTGTTAAGAAAGGAGTTTTTACTTTCCTTTTCATGATTATGAGTTAATATAAAAAGTTAGTATAACAAAACTAGTCATATTCTTAAATGAGTAGCAGCAATAGGTGATATAGAGATAGGAACATGAAAATGCAAATATCAAGACAGTATAGTAGCTTGAAAGTACTTAGAGTTCAAGGTTTTTAAATTTGATAGTTTTTAAATTTTTTTAACATGCTAATCATTGCATTTTGCCTTGCAGAAACGACCTTTTGTTCCACCAAGGATTGTTGTTGATGTTGATGTACTTCAGGCAAGAGTGCAACAGGGTCGTGTTAGTACACAGGTACAATATACAGCCTTAAATGTTGTTTTTGCTTTTGTATTTGGCAGTTTTTTAGAATTTATGAAGACCCAATTTGGAAGTCATATTAATATAAAGAGAAGAAATTTGTATCAAAAGTACATTTGTTTTAATTTGAGGAGTTATTGTCATTTATGTATATAGAAGTTAACATCTTGTATACTTTGCCATAATTTTTTAATTTAACTTTTATTTTGGTGTTTGATTGTGAAAATGATTTTGTGATTTTCCCCCTCAACAGGTATTAGGTCGTCGAGGTCTTCATGCGGTCAAATACCCTGTGAATTGTGATCCCATTGATGGAGTCTCACCGAATATTTATGCGATGCAGGTGAATGGAACTACTTGCTCTCGCTGTCTTCAGGGTGAACCGGTAAGTTTCTTACCTTTTCTTTTTTGTCTGATGTTTTAGGTTCTTTGTGTTGATTGCTTACGGTCAAAAGAATCAAGGCGGGAATTTTTTATAAGCAAAAATGTTATCCAAAGTTTCATTACATTAAACATAACACCATTCTGGGAAATTTAATTGCTAGTTGTTTTCAGGAAATTTTTGTATTGAAAGTAATTACATCTGCTGGACTCATTGTTTTCAGAAAACCTGGATTTCTCACTATGACTTCATGTTGTTCCAATTTGAAGTTTAATGATTGTTAGTGTAGAATGATCTGTACTGCTGGATTTCTAATAAAGTACATCACTGGTGTGGGTAAACAACTGAACAGTAATATTTCAGGTATGCTTACCACATACCTGCCATTGCCTGTGTAGGTTTTGTTAAGCAGTGTTGTAAGCAAATTGAACGTAGTTTTTTGTAATAAAAGAGAATGCTTTTTAGCAGTAACATTTACAAGAAATGTTTGGACAAGTACATAGTTAAGTCCACTAGACTCATTGCAGTACAGAGTGCGTGTTGTGCTGTAAGGAACAAGCTGCTTTTGAAGATTGTAGTGTTGTCCCACAGGGTAAATTATCTTGAATCCTGATAGTGTTGTCCCACAGGGTAAATTATCTTGAATCCTGATAGTCAGTCTTTACCAGGGCAGTGTCATTGGTGTTCTTTCCTTACAATAAAATTAAATTTTTAAAAACAATTTTGAAAACAAATCCATCAGTTATACATTTTCGTAATCTTGTAGTCAGCAGATCCTTGGACATAAACTAAGGAGAAAAGAACCCTTAATCTTGCCAGATAGCTATCCAGGTAACAGTTCTGTTGCCAGTAATGGTACCTAAGTAATTTTCTGTCTTCCAGATCTCTCATAAGAAGCATGGCTTTGGGAGGTGGGTACTTTTAAGTATAAACTGATGAGTAGGTGAGAAGGACTTAGTGTTGATAAGGAAGGTAGATTGAATGGAGTCTTTAAAGGTAGGACCCCCTCTTAACCTGTTAGGGGTCACGTATTGGAGATGTTGCCGCTCCCATATTGTCACATTTTCTCGCTGGCAGAGTTGTCATTTGGTCTGTGACAGTTTCTATACCTTTTTATGTGTTCTTTTTTTATTACAGCGATATTGTTTTTTTGTATAAATGTATTAGGATAATAAACAATGTAGAGTAAGAAAAGATGAAAATTTATTTTGCATTTTTATATCATAACGATTACAAGCATGAAACATGAAAGGGAAAAAATTATCGTTCCATATGCCATTCCCTGAAACATAGAGCCAGTAGAGCAATTAATGGTTTTGTTTCATTTACATTTGTTTCGTGTCAGTTTAGTGCACGTGACATTGTAGGCAAACTTTATTTATATTCATCTAGAAACTGGTTGGCAAATCTGTTCATTGCTGTTACAATGTGCTCCATGAATTTGTCATAAAAAAATTAATATAACAAAATCCATGGGGTTTCTCTTATCCTGAACAATAAATTTCACAGCTTTGGGTGTACGAAAAGTAAAGGGACTCCTCTCCCTATTGGTTACTGTCCAGTCACTTGGCAATGCAATGCGCAAATCTAATTTATGGTTTTCTTCACGGTTAGATAAATCTTACACAGTCTCTGTTAGGCGCTGTTGAGCTGCTACTCTAAGTCATGTGGTCATCATCACTCTCTTCATCGAATAGTGATGATATCTCTTCAGGCAAAAGATTTTTCTTTCGGTTTGGAATGCTCGTGATGGCGGATAAATGGGGTCAAAACAAAAAGAAATCAAATCTTCATCGATGAATGCCTGAAGCGTAGCGCAAAGAGAGAGGTAGATGTCCTCTGTCAGACTGTCTTTCCATTTACCCTTAATTTAACAAATACAATTTGTATAAGAGTAAAGTGTATTTCTGAGCTTGTTCTTTATGGCATCAGCTTTGAAAGAGGGAGAATGTGTTACTCCGATGAAGGCGGTGTGATATGAGATGCGTGCAACTGAGATATGCTGTTGGTAACGTTTACCAGGTTAAGATGACAGGAATTTTGATAATCTTATTAACAAGGGAGCAAGATTAGGAATAGAAACATCTAGTATAGCCACAAGACATTTGTAAGAGTTAGTCATAAAAATCCCACAAAAAGATATAGAAGCAGTGCCTCCAGTGCTTATGATAATAGAACACATCCTTCTTTGCTTGGCAAAGATAGAAGAGGAGTGCTTGTGTGAATCTGTGATATAGTCAACTAATTCATATGAGGCTCCAATGTTTCTGTGTTTTCTTTCTTTAAATCCTCATCTGAAAGCCCTAATGGATAGAGTCAACAGACTAAATTCAAGAGGGTCTGAAGGGAGATCAGCCTGCATAGAGAGAGAAGTTATTGGAAAAGATGATAAATAAGAGGGAATATGAAATAAGAGCAACACACTTGAATACAGGAGATGCAGTACAGAGCAAGAGTTAATTTTTTCCTTGCTTAAATATTTTGAGGCCAGAAGATTTCACACAACTATCCTAAAATTTTAAAGGTTGATGTGGACACTGCTGTATTGAGCACTGGTCTGATGCCCCATGTCCAGTCTGTGGGCAGCCCTACATTTCCCTTATGCCATCTGGAGCACTCAGCAGAACAGTTAGGGAGTTTGAGAACACTTATCAGCTGGCTATACAGAACTTATCAGCACATTAATTGGTAAGATGTATTGCACCTGTTGAGATTGGCTCTTCTCTTGGCCGCTAATCAAGCACGATGAAATTAGCGTATATAGAAGGTGAGGCAACCTAAAAGTCTTGACCTGAACTTTAAACGCGTGTCTGGAAGACAGTGCAGACTTATCAAAAAGGCTTGAAAAGATATTGCAGACTTATCAAAGAGGCTTGAAAATTCACATTCTGGCCATATTGGATTGTCTCTAGTGATAGGTTGTTGTGGTTCAGAGCCTTCTACCCAACCTCTCAGATGTTAAGTTTGAATAATAACCAAACATTCAATTCTTTGTTTGTGGGATATCCCTTTCGCTTTCAGATCTCTCTCAAATGTTTATGGACGTCATCAGCAAGGTTTTTAAAGATTGAGGGATCGATGTTCTCCCAGTTGAGACGCTGTTCTGCTTCCAATTTCTCTACTGTTGAAGTGTCCTTGTTGCATAACTTTATTTTTTTATTATAGCCCAAAGGTTCTTGATTGGATTAATGTCTGGTGAGATACCTGGCCAGTCTCAGTCCTCATTGTAATTGATTTCGCTATCAGCAAGCCACTTCTTTACTACTTTTGCTGTATGGCAGGGTGCCCCATCTTGCTGAAGAATTTCTGCTCCAGTTACTTCCTTAGTAACTGTCTGACCTGTAGATAGGATGCCTTTGTGTCACTAACGAGATGCATGCTCTCATCAGTCCAAATTATAGCCCTCCAATGTTCCTTTGTCCAATCTTTATATTTGATGGCAAGATTCTTCCTTTTCTTTAACTGGGATGGAGGTACAGCATGTTTTACTTTCTTACAGGACAGCCATTTTTGTATGTTTTCCTCAATTGTCCTTGTACAGACATTTCCCTGTAATTTATGGTGTTTTTTATTTTTTTTATTTTTATTTTATTTTTTTTTTTTCTTTTAGTGTAGGATCAAGGTCTAACTCCCTCTTTATAAGAGCTAATGTTCGCTTACTTATCTTTGGGGGATTTCCTGTTGCCTTTAGATGCAGGGGTAACTCTGACCTCCAGCCTTGAATTTTGCCAACAAATGATAGACTTCATTCTTTCGCGCCAGTATGTGCTGCTATTTTTTTTTTTTTTTTTTTCATACTGTTAAACCCATTTTAAGCATTCTATTACTCTTATAGACATGTTTGCAAAGGTAATATGAGTGTTAATGCAAGGACAGTAATGAAGAAAAAGCCATGAGTGTGGTAGAATCAAGTCGATACCCTCCTCATGAAAGACAAATAGCTGTTGATCTATAATTCTCCCACCCACAACTGTGAGTGACTAACTCTATTGTCCAACTAGTTAATCTCTCACAGCCAATTTTTTAGCCCAGGTTTTAGGGTGATAGTCAAAAGTGCGGGTAATGTTTGCAAACGTCCCTATTTTGCAACTACTTTATCACCCGCATTGACTGTAAAAATACTAGCTGTATGAGTCACTGCAATGGTTTAATGTTTTTCCTCTATGATTCACTTACTTGTTACCAAACCCACATTAGCTGTTGAAATGATTAGGAATACACCATCACAAACATTTGTAGTTTCAATAACTTAAGATGCTGTAGAAGCCCTTCAGAGTTATAATCCAAAAAAATGCCCATGTTCAGCAAATCAAATTTTCACTTGACAAATTATTTTAAAAGTAAAAATGTGTTGAATTTTTGCCCATGCAGAGATTAAAGGATATGAAGAAACTGGCAAAGCAGTGAAAGTTGCAACTACTAGACAAGATCAAATCTAGATACTCTCATTAGTGATTATATAATATCTCTTGAAAACCCATTATTATAATCTACAATTGGCATGATAATGTGGAATAATGCACCTGATAGTAACACATTCAAATACAGAATTAATCATACCAAAAGGATTTTTACTATGGATGGTCTTGTTTGACTGATGGATACTTGATGAATATGTCACTTGATCCAGACTGATGTTGGGCATCCATGTACTGTAATCTAATCAGAATGGGTACAAAATGTAAAGTAACTCAATTGAATATTTTTTGTGTAAATGCTCAGAATATAATTGAAGACAAATGTAGATATCTGGAAAAAGAATTGTCAACCCCCCTCATTTTCAAATAACCCCATATAAATTTTTAAAAAGCTGTGATGTAATAATTTGGTATAGATAAATACATCAGGCCAGCCTGATTAATGTTAAATTAGTTCGGTTGACTGGTTAAACTACTTAATAATAATAATAATAAACATGATTGTATGCAACAAGGGACCTTACCAGTCCTCTAAACCCAAGGTTAATCACCTTGGTTTTAAAAGTGAAGGGACCCTGCTTTGAGAGAAAGGTAATGTTCAACGTCTGTATGGGCTTTAATTAAACAATTCCAGCTTTATTGTCCGTTAAAGGAGTCAGCCAAAGAAAATAACTCCATTTTGATATGACATTGGCTAATGAACTGTGGTGATCTTGCATTTTCCTCTCAATTTCTGAGGAGGAGTGTTTGCTGATTATACTAAGATCAGGTTAAGAAGACCTTAGAACCTGAGAGCTTTTTGGGATAACAGGAAAGATAACAAGGGTTTACTTGCTTAACAGGCATTTTAGAAGGGACATTATTTCCACTGCTGCCATCAATATTGCTGGCCAACTGGACATCTGGGTAGGCAAATATTTATTTTGAGGTGTCACTGCAGGATTATGCAAAAGTTTACTGATAAGTCGTATTAAAGCTCAGTAAAGAACAGAAATGGGAGTTGCTTGTCAGGATAAATTAATTCTTAGTTTATGACACAACATCCAAATCTGAGGTGCTTGAAGAGGCTTTAAGCCATGGTCTTATTAATACACTTCATGGCTTACAGAGAAAGTTATCTGCTCTTTCTGGGTTGGAAGTACAGTCATGCCCCTAACTTACGCGAGGTTAGGTTCCAGAACCCCTCCCGCAAGGTGAATTTTCGTGTAAGTTTGGCACAGTCTCTAAAAATGCTAATAAATGCTTATTTGTAAAGTCTAAACACTAAATGTGACCCTAATCATGCTCCCAAATTATTAAGCTAACTTTTAATGAAATTAAAATTACTGTAATTTCATTTAAAAGTTAGCTTAATACATTACCCTTAAAAAAGTAAATAAATGGTCGACATAAAAATAGAGTTGGGAGAGAATTTCTCTCTCTCTCCCCTTCTGACTGATCTATTTTTAGAAGTCTTCTCAACATCTTTTTAATAACTTTATTCTATGTCTCTTTCTCTTTGTTCTGAAATGCTTTTTCATGAACAAACTCTTTTTTATTTTGACTAATACAACTTAGTTATTACTGTATGTCTCTATGTTTTAGAATGTATTTGCCACACTAGTGCATTTACACTTCGTAGACGGTACAGTAAAATGAGATCAATTTAAACTACTGTACAGGTAAAGACATACAGAGAAAATATATATAATATATATATATATATATAGAGAGAGAGAGAGAGAGAGAGAGAGAGAGAGAGAGAGAGAGAGAGAGAGAGAGATTGTCCTTACTTAAGAGAGTGAAATTATTTATTAGTTATTACAGAGACTGAGAGAATAACATGAGAGAGAGAGAGAGATATTGTCCTTACTTGAAATATCAAGTTAAAATATGAATTATCACGGAGACGGAGAGAACAACATGAGATAGAGAAGTTATTCTTACATTAGATATCAAAAGATGGAAATCCAGTATTAAACTAACTTTTAAATGAAATTAAAGTTACTGTAATTTCATTTAAAACTTACCTTAATTTAAACTATCTACTGTACAGGTCAAGACGTACAGAGAAATAATAAGTTGTGAATATGTGTGAGCATTAACTATGAATGAGAGAGAGAGAGAGAGAAAGATAAGGGTTGTCCTTACTTAAGAGAATGAAATTATTTATCAATCATTACGGGGACTGAGAGAAAACACGAGAGAGAGAGATATTGTCCTTACTTAAAATATTAAGTTGAATCATTTATGAATTATTACGGAGAGAGAGAGAGAGAAGTTATTCTTATGTTAGATATCAAAAGATGGAAATTCAGTATTAAACTAACTTTTAAGTAAAATTAAAGTTACTCTAATTTCATTTAAAAGTTAGCTTATTACATTATCCTTAATAAAAAGAAATAAATGGTTAATGTAAGAATATAGGAGATTGTGAAGATTAGTCTACTATTTCTCTCTCCCCCCATTCCACCGATCTATTTTTGGAAGTCTTCTCAACCTCGTTTTAAAAAACTTTTTATTCTTTCTCTTCGTTCTGAAATGCTCTATATCTCAATGTTTAAGAACAGTGCATTTACAGTTTGTAAACGGTACAAGTAAAATTAGATAAATTTCAAATGAACTACTGTAAAGTTAAAGTCATACAGAGAAACAGTCATACATAGGTTGCGCTAACTAAGAGAGAGAGAGAGAGAGAGAGAATTACAGGAAACCTTTGACCACTAATCAGGAACACTACCCCTTTTTGTCATGTTAAAGTGACATGTCTGACAGCTTTTGCTTTCGAGCTTCTTACAGAAGATGAGGGGAAAAATATTTATGTTTAAAATACGTATCACATACGAATTTTGTAATTAGTTATATTTTTATTATTATTATTAATATTTAATCTTATTAATATTTGAAAGTTAGTACTTATTATTAGGTGAAAAATTTATCATACAAAACAAATAAACATATATGCACCATTAAAATTCTCCCATCTCAGTAAAAGAGAGAGAGAGAGAGAGAGAAATTATTACCTTTGTTATTTAATGTTATTTGATTTATACATTAAAGCTTAAAAACTTATAAATTACATAAAGATTACATAAAGAATTGAACATAAACACTTGCAGGGTTTCTCAGTATTTGCAAGTGTTCGTGTGTCTGTGAAAAACTTGTGTATGATAATTAGTTAGGTTCCCATGAAAAGTTCGTGTGTCTTTGAATTTGCACAACTTGAATCGAGCAAGTTCGGGGTACAGTATTACTGTATGCAACGTTCAGTGATGTGGGTTCTTTGACATGATTGCTTTAGCTCTTTTTGCTTTGTTTTGAATCCAGAAAAAGGCTTAACATTTTTTAAAAATTATACTGGTTATAAGGGAAGGATTTGTAGCAGATAACTTGAGTATGTTGAATAATTGATAGTACAAGGAATCCAGAAGCTGTGAACAATTTGGGATTCTAATACAACAAGCCACTAACCACATAATTTCATTTTTCCTTTTCCTTTTCTAAGTGAACTGAAATAACACCTTAGCTTACTTTGGAGGAAGAACAGTTGTATTGCTCGTTGAGGATGAGATAGGAGACTTTGTTTTATATGAAGTATTGAGTAATTTTGTATATTAGGTTTTACTTTTACATGTAACTTGTATTTTTTATGTGTCTGCTTTCTTATGAATGTTACAGTATGTCAGAAGGGTTTAACCAATGGATTATGGTGGAATTCAGATATTAACCTTTGTATTTTGTCCCATTTAATTTAAAGAACTGAATACCTAGAGCACTTGCAATATTTGTAACATGGTTACAAACTTATTCCCACTGTACCTTGATTCCTTTATTAGTATACCTTGGCACATCAGATGCCCCTTTGTGGTTATATTAAGTTGAAGATTTTAAGTAGACATCCATGGCAATAAGAATGTCAAAATTAGGAAAGGCTCCAAATGAATATATTCTTATTTTTCAGGGTCATTTTCGTCACATCCTGGAAAAGTAACTGGCGAGGAGCTACTTCTTTTAATCGCAAGTACCTGCTGTAATTTAAGATGTTGGATGGAGTGTGCAATAGGTAGATGAAAGTGGTATTATATTGGATTTATGACTGTGTGGACATCCTTGAGGTGAGATAAACGGGTCTTGTGATCAAACAAGGTAGTTGCTCTTGCTGCTGCTGCTGCTGCTGCTGTGAATTTTTCAAGTTGCAGTGATGCTCATGTTTACTAAATCTTGATACTGCATAATTGTTTAGTGTTATTAATCATTATTGTTTTAGTTGAAGCACATTCACTGAAATTGAATTCTTACTAAGTTATTGGTCTCCTGAAGTAGGCTACATGAATAGTATTGTCTTAGCATTTGTACAATTATCCCAACATCACTGGTAAACACCTTTTTTGTCATGTGTAGACCTTGCGGTGATTTTTGTCAATTGATTTTTATGCTGAAATTGAATACAGTAACAGCTTAGAATTTTACCAGTCTCCTTGTGTTTTCTATGACAGTGCTATGTATGCCAGCCCTGTTGTAAAATAGAGACTAAGGCAGTTTTTATAGGAAGTGTTATTTATTAATGAGGATGTTACTTAGGAGTGTGCAAAATTTTATTAATTATGGCATCCATGCCTCTCTGAGAAGTAAGTTGTTTGACGCTAAGTGAAATTCAGCAATTTAATTTTTCATAATTATGTTTTTAAGAAAAATTTGCCACTAATAGAGAAAGCCGTCCTACACCAGAGATCCAAATCTTGGCTAGGAATAAGCAACATTAATAAGTGTTTTTACATTCAATCAGAATGGTTCCCAAAGAAAAAGATGGCTTGCAGTTCTGAGGTGAACTATGTTAAATATTTTGTTTTCTATTAAAGCACCAAGGTGATTTCACAAAATAAAAGATAACTTCAGGAATGTCAACAAAAAGAAATACTGAAAAGCTTGAAAATTCAAATTATGTTAGCAATAATGTGATTTTGTTTTTACTTTTAAGAAACAAAAATAAAAAAAGTCATGTGAAGCTTGTGTACTCTTAGTGAATAGAGCTGAAATATTACCAAGAGCATTCAGATATCAGTTATAATACGCTGCATTGACTTTTGTGGAGGTTCTGTTATTCAATTTTGTGGATATGGTGATGAAAGGGATGATTTAGTAAATCCACTTGTATTCAGGGGTTGATGAAGTTTTCATGTAATTATAGATTAGGGTTAAAGAACCATTTAGCAACTTGCAGTCTTTAAAGAAAATTCTAGAATGACTTAGAATGAAGCTCTCAAGTGTCTGTTCGAGATGTACAGCTGTGTTTTAGTGGTAGAAATAAGTAGCAGCCATGGTTGATGGCTGCTTGATAACACGTTGTCATGGATCTGAGGAATAGTAAGGTGTGGTGCTTGGCAAAGTGAAACCAAGTGTATGCTGGCTTCATTGAGGAAGGGGACAATGAGAATGAGCAAGTGGGAAGTCAATCTTACATATCAAGTTCCCAAGGGCTTGAGTTTCAAGAAAAGTGGATTGCGCAGCCCTACCCTTTATGGGTGCCAAGCTGGGCTTCGAGTACAAACCTTAGGCAATTATCGGACAAAAAAATTGTCTTGCTCTCAGAGGAAAATTTCTGTATCAGTATATTGCATTGGATATGGAAATTTGAAAAGTCAATAATTTGGTAAGAAAGTTTATTATGCAAGCCAATCAGTGGAGAACTGTATAAGTGTTTGTGGTGATGACCTGGAAGACTACTCCATACTTACCTCTTATCTGTTGAACATGATTGTTCTTAGTACTGTATGTTGAGAATTGTTAGATTAGGATCCAGTTCTTGAACAATGCCAGAAATTTAAACTGAATGATTAAGTAGTCCAACTTCTGAATGTTAAGCCTTTGAGGGACACTAGATGGAAAGCTTGCCAGGCTACAAAAGCATACTTCATCGGTCCCATCTATTCTTGTTGGCTCTGGGTATGACGCTTAATGAGCACAGCAGTGATGTGAATTTGACAGACTTAACATGTAGTGAAAGCAGAGTACTCCCTTAGTACTTCCTTATGAAGAGAAAGGCATGTTAAAGTTTCATTTTACCCAAAGTTTGAAGATAAACTTTAGGGACCAAAGCCACCATATCCATCCTGTTGTAGGTGGCCTCACACCCCTCTTTAAAATTCTCGTAAGGCAGTGCTTATTTTGCTTTAATGGAATAATTTTAATGAGTAAATGGTAGACCTTGTTGATTGGTAAATTCAGGCCCCCTTATGTCTCATTATTGGTGAAGTAGTTTATCTTTGGACCTTGTCCCCATATAGAGAATGCATTACCACTAGAACATTGTATGGTCTTCCTGGTTTCAGCCAACAATAGACAAAAAAGTTTGCCTTATTGTGTCCCATAATTAAGAATTGCTGTGATCTTTGTTCTTGGTATAAGAAGACTAGTTATTGGACTTTGCATGTTAGAAGAAAGTTTAATGAAAAAACCATTATCAAATTTAGGTGAAATATCAGTTGTGTCCTGTTCTTATATGTTAGAATTTTTGCTTGAAAATGCCATACTTGAAAATTCCAGTGATACATAGTATAACTAGATTAGCGATGGCTAAAAGTTTTAAGCTGACAAGCCATACTTTCAGTTTGTGTAATAAAGTATATTGACGGAAACTTGCTCGACAAAGTTAAGTACAATATGTTGATTATGTGATTTTGAAGCTCATAAATTAGGTTAACTGACAAGCCTGTTCTCATCAAGGCAATAACTTGTGTGCTGAGAAAACTACTATGAGTACTTTCTTGATTCACTGGTAAAGTTATGGTTGTATTACAGGTAATTAATTTTGAGCATTTTCTTAAGGCTTATACAGCTGGATATCCAGAGGATTAGATTCTCTTATATATCTTATTCAACATCTCATGTGAAAATCTTGAACCTGTCATGACTACATGAGGAGTAATTTCATTGACACCTTAATGAAGTGTTATTTCAAAATGTGGGAAAGTGTGACTCTCATAAAACTCACCTTCATATTGTAAGTTGGAGAAAATCAAGGTTTATTCTTGAATTCAGCATAAAAATTATTGCAAATTTCCCTTACTAAATTACTTGTGACAGAAAGCAACAGTTCATTTTGTTGTCCAGTGTTTTCAGTAGTACCTAAGCTGTTTTAAGGCTGCTATTAGCATAGGATTTTTTTCTCAGAATTTTATCCCTGTCCAGGTTTGTGTCCTGGTTAGAATATAGTTGTGGGACTTTATTTATCAAAATCATATTAGGATATGCTACAAAGGAACTTGAAGTACAATGTTGTGTACTTGATACTAGCAAAGAATATTTTGCTTTTTTTTTACGAGGTATGATTGTTTGTATGGAATTTTAACTATTGGTGAATGTGAACTACCAGTGAAATGATTCTTTTGTTTAGTTTTCCTTTTATATAGGCAAGTGAACTGATTATAATCAGTTGTATATTTGTTTTGCTGTTCAAATATATTTCATAGATTTTTTTTGTTACAAACTGAAGGGGTTTGAAATTGTTATATATTGTAGGTACTAATTGGTATTAAATATTATTCAATAGGTCTCATGTCAAATGCAGTCTGTATCAATCGGAGATGCAGTTACTGTTGTGTCTCTTTCATCCCATTCTTCAGCCATCATAGACTCTTATAGCATGTTGATAGTATAAGGAAAAAGCAGAGATTAAACTCCTAAAAATCATGTAGATAACATAGTTACTTTATCTAAGAAGTGAGATTTAATAAGAGAAGATGATGGCTTTAGGAATAGAAACTGTGTCAAAAACTTTCTTCCTCTCCCTTTCAGTCACTATTGTAGATTTATTTTATCTCGGTGGATTTTGATTATTGGTGCATGTGCCCAGTCAGCCTCCTAAGGTACAAAAATCAACATGCCATTTTGTAAACCCAGGATCACAATCACATTTCTCAAATAAATAGTCCAGCTATGAATCTCATAGTTTCATTGGTTTCCTATGTATCTTGATTATTTCTAGTGACTTACAGTTGCTGATCATTGACTTTTTCCAGTTGCTGCTGATTACCACTGAAAGTCAGTTTTGCTGTTGTTCTTCAGTCTTCTATTAAGACTTTGAAAGGAAGGATGGTTGAACTGTACAGAGCAACTTCTTTTCATTTGAGAGTCATTCATACGTGATCAGTTTTGAATGAATTCACAAAATTTGTAAGTAATTTAATGTTGTATTGTTGTGATTGTTGTAACAGCCCAGTTACAACCATCAAATGAAAGAATAATGGAGTAGAACACAAGTTAAAACTAATTAAAATCACCTTGTTCTTGAGATTTTTGCCTTCACTACTTAACAGCCTTAGCCACCATAAATACTAGTGACAATGTACAGTATCTTGTTCAGGTCATGAAGTCTTTATTTGTTAAGTCTAATCAGCTTTGTGAATTACTGGTAACATTTTGTAAATTCATTCATGTTAGGTTCATAGAAACTTATAAGGGCCAACATCTACAATTGCACAAATATGTAGTTCAAGAAAGGTAGGTTGTGTTAAATTTCAAGTACATGTATTTAGAATTTGGAACAGGCATTGATTGCTTTGAGGCTCTTAAGCATAGATTACACATGTACTAACATTCATGAAATGATTTCGGTTAAAATAGTTATTCCTGGTTTTCCCTCTGATTGCTTCTTTGTGTGATATTGTGACTTACTGTTGTTTTACTAGTAATGCAAACCCATGAGTCATCTCAGCCTAAGGAGGGGAAGCCTTGTGTCATGTGACATTGCCCAGGCACAGGGTTATGTTTCTTGCAAGCGCTTTCTATCCCTTCTGGAAATTGATCTGCACACCTTCTACACTCATTGCCTACATGGATACCAGTGTCACCAATACTGGTCCTCAGAAGTCACCTTCTAGGCCCGGTTAAGAACCTTCTTCCTCTGCAACTGTTGCCGTGGACCCCTGCACCACTGTTGCTGCCCATACATAGGTCTCCACTGAGACCCATGTCACCAAAGATACACAGGTTTGTACGAAACCCAGTGTTGCTAATACCAGTTGTGGGAAGTCGTTCGCTTGGACTGGTAAAGGTTCTTGTACCATTGCATGGGGTCCCACTGACTCCCGTGGCATCGGTGAGTGCTCGGTTGCAGCTACAGACTGTGGTACATCCCAACGAGAGTGAGCCCACAGCATGCGGCTGCTGCCTCTCCCCCTGCATGTTCCTGAAAGGAAACAGTGCCAGGGTCCCTAAAAGGTGAAGTTGGCTCACGGGTCTGCACACCTGGGAAAGCGATGAGGGGGTCCCCATCCAGTCTTCTTCACTGAGAGAGGCCACAGCCTCAAAAAAGACAGTAGCACATCCGCAGGATAGGCCCAGTTCACATCCGTATGAGTGTGCACATTTGTGTGAATGTGTCCGTTCTCCCAGACCCACGCAGTGATTGTTACTGCGGGTTGATGACCACACGGCCTTCCTCTCCTGTTGGGGCTTCGGCCTTCGACCCCACTCGCTTGTCTCCTCAACGTGAGTCGGACATGTCTAGGGGCCAAAATTGGGATCGTTCACCTTCCCATTCCAGCCTGCCCACAAGAGCTAAAGCCCCCAGTCTGGTCTTAGGATCAGAAAGGTTGTATGCTCAAGTGGTGCGGAGGGGATGAGGGGGTTCTGATGGGGACTCTCCTGCTGAGAGAGTAGCCTGGGAGGATAGTGACCTGGAAGGGCTTGGAGGTCCATTTCCTCAGGACATGGGTGCCCCTGAACTACAGAGGACTTACGTGGAGATTGTGAAACTGATCCGTCAGTAGAACAATCTTGGGGAAGAGACCATGGCTACTCCTGTGTATCTTCCTGCCCTTGAAGCTTTCTGGGGACCACGCAAGGAACCCAAAGTTTCGTTGTGCCTTCCATGGTCCAGTCTTGCAGAAGGGGTTCCAGACCAAGTGAGTTCTCTGGTCTCTGGGCAGGAGAACTCACTTCATTCTAGCTGTTCTAACAAGATACTTCCCCCTCCTTTCCCTTGTCAGAAGCATTTCTATCTGCCCTCAGAGGGGCCACTGCCGACCAAACAGGTTGACCAGGACCTGGATCATCTATGCCCAGGTCTGTCACTAGACCAGCTTCATGTGGAGAGAGTCTCCCTCTTGCAGCATGAGTCGGCAGCAGTGAAATCGACTGCCATAGCAGCATTCCAGGAAGTGTCTTGGCTCAATCGTTGTACATTGTCCATGTCCAGGATTGCTTCCTTGCCTTCTAAGAGTTCAGGAAACTTTGTGGAGGAAACCACTTTCAAGAGGCTAATGCTATCTGGAGGTAGGGCCATTTCCTACCTAGCCCACCAGACAGCAAACCTGTTGGCAAATTTGGTGTTGAAGAGGAGGGACTCAGTCCTGACCTAAATCTCCAAGTTTGTTGGCCCTGAGTCAGCTTTGGCCTTGAGGAATGGACCGTTGCTGGGTTCTACTTCTCTTTTCCCTACTCTCTTCCCTAGAGAGCAAATGGATGCTGCGGTAGACAGACAAGGATGACAACAATGACTGTCTTGTCCATCAGGCAGTGGCAAAGACCTCTGGGTCTTCGCGTGCCACAGTGGCCCGACCTTCAGGTCAGGCTGGCACTTCCTTTACGGGTCCTAAGAAGTCCCAGACTTCGAAGGCACCCCATAGGAGTACCCAGCCTTCTTCTACCCCCTCCAGAAAGGATGCACAACAGTGCCCCTATCAGCCCCCTTCCCAGGCCGGGAGAGGCGGCAAGGGTAAGAAGGTAGGAGGACACTAGGGGCAGTGTTCCTCCCCACATGCTGCCATTGGTTGGGGGGTTGCCTGTTGTGCCATTGTAAATATTCATGAAGTATGTTTACTTGCCTTTGAGTCTCTGCCACCTTTCACTTGTAATCCAGTCCATCTCCAAACTTATGTTCCTGGCTCACTGAAGGATCTCACTTTGCTTGGGGAGGCGAAGGCGTTGCTGAAGAAGGTGCTGTGGAAATCATGACAAATCAGTCTCCGTGCTTTTACAGCCGTCTCTTTCTTGTTGAGAAAGCAACAGAGGGATGGAGACCGGTCGTAGACTTATCTTCCTTAAACCAATTTGTTCGTCTGACTCAGTTCACTATGGAAACGACACATTCAGTGCTCACAGCCATCAGGGAGTCTGACTTCTTGCTTACGATGGACCTGATGGATGCGTACTTCTAAATACCCATCCATCAGTCCTTACGCAAGTACCTCTGCTTTATCCTCGGAGACGGTGTACCAGTTCAGGGAACAGTAAACCCCCTGTATTCATGTTCTCACGATTCGCGGGATTTTCTTTGGAATGTATCTATAAATTATTCACAAAAAATTTGTCAATTCGCAGACTTTTTCGTCTGGAAATATTCACTAATTAGTGTATTTTGATGTTATTTTCATGACTAAATACATTTTTTTATGGTAAAAAAATTATTTACTAATTTTCAAATATTAAGATTAAGATTAAATAATAATAATAATAATAATCAAACAAAAACTTCTTTCAGTTTTCTTCTGAAGATGGAAAGAGAAACCCACAAGATTTTTGTGTATAACTTGTTTACTGGTAAATATTTACATATTACTTTGATCTCGAGCACTTTCAGGTCCTAACTGTGACCCTTTTTCAAGAGATGAGGTAGTCAGGCTGGTTCAAGGCCCAGCCTGACTACCTCATCTCTTGATAAAGGGTCACAGTTAGGACCTGAAAGTGCTCGAGATCAAAGTAATATGTAAATATTTACCAGTAAACAAGTTATACACAAGAATCTTGTGGGTTTCTCTTTCAATAATAATAATAATAATACAGCACTGTAAGATTAATACGTAACTCAAAGAGAGAGAGAGAAACTGGTTTTCTGCCTGCCCTCCATTCAGGACAGACCCAATCTCATTAAAGCAAAGATAGATGCTCAGAATTGGTACTATTGAAATATTAAAATTATATTAAAGTACTATTGAAATTATATTAGAATGATATATTAATGTTTCAGGATGATAGTATAAGCATTTTTAGAGGTTACATTTTATGATAGAATAATTTTTTACGGTACATACTAATTTTCAAATATTAATATTAAGTTTTACCATTTTAAACAAACAAACAGGGATTCCCAGTCTTTTTTCCTCAACTTGAGAAAGAAGGTGGGAGTGTAAATGTCAATTTACTTGGCAGTTTGACATATTGGCCAGAGGGGAAGGGGAGTTTTGCCCTCAGAAGCTCAAAGATTTCAATCTTTTGATATTGTAAGGCATTTCTCTCTCTCCCAGGAAAGGATACTGTTTGTGTGTGTGTGTGTGTGTTCATAGTGTTTTAAAAATGTGTAGTAATGGTATTACATCTTTGGAAGACAAAAAACAAACATATCAATTTTTTTGTTGTCAGAGAGATTAAAGAGATAAACTCTCTTCTCTCTTTCTTTCTTTCTTTTGCCCCAGCCAGCATTGTTGAATATAAGTTGAAGTGGTAACTCTCTTTCTCTCTGCTTTGGCTGGAAGACTTGGAAGTACATATATATGTATTTTTAAGGGTACTAATGTTTAAGATGACAGGGGGAGAGAGGAAATGGCAACAAACAAGGTTGGTGGCTAACTCAGTTTTGTTGTCTCCAACAATTACAGGTTCTCTATATTCCTACAAGACACAATGTAACAGGAGTTCACATTGTCTCTTAACCCAGATGTCTGGCTGCTGAGTAACCTTTTACTTGACAGATCAGAGGCATATGACTTCTTCCTCTTCCTATGTCCTACTTTGGCCAGGAAGTGAACCCAGATGCACTGAACTTCCAGTCAGTTCTAAGGCTTTATCCTCCCTCCAAGAGTAAGTCTCCTTACATAAGACCAAAGGTTTGTTCTGTATATGAACAAATTACAAATTTTAAATCAGTTTGTATTTTCATAACAAACACACTTGTGGTCTTGATGTGTATGGCCCACCTCAAGCCACCATTCATTTACTTCCCTGGGCTAAAGGAAACTGATGTGTTGTAGCTGGGATGGGTTAAGGCAGGTCGGCTGTGCCCTCCTCCTTCCACTATCTTGGCTAATTCCCGTTGCCACCAAAATCCTTTTACTTTTTTTTAACCGAACTCCAGCAGGTGCTAGAGAATTTTCCCTTACGTTCAGACTGCAAGTTTGTTAGTTATGAAAACTACAAATTGATTTAAAATTTGTCATATCAGCAAGTTCAGGGAGGTGGTGTGATCATTCCTGTCTCGACAGGAACAAACAGCTCAGCTGTGGCAAGTCGTTCTCGGTCACGTCATCATTGGAGAAGCTGGTCCTTCATGGGTGGCTTCACCTTCGTTCCCTTCAGTGGAGAATGAAGGAGTTCTGGTCTCCAGCAAGGGAATCCCTGTACCTTCCCATTCCTCTCTCGAAGGAAGTGAGACAGGACTTAGCCTGGTGGCTGGACGACAGGAACCTCATAATAGGAGTGTCTTTGCACACTCCCCCTCCTGAGATGATGCTGTTCTCGGATGCATCGAGAGAAGGATGGGCACACACCTGGAAGAATTTCTAGCTTCCAGGGTGTGGAATCAGAACAACAAATACCTCCACATCACTATCCTAGAACTCAAGACAGCATTCTTGGCTCTCCAAGTGTTTTGGGATCAAGTGATGGGTCACTCGTGGTACTGATGAGCGACAATACCATGGTACATTGGCATATGTCAACAAGCAGGGGGATTAGTATCCCTTCAGCCTCACAAGTTGGTGGTGCAGGTGCACAAGTGGGCAGTAGCACACTTGGTGGAATTGCCAGCCAGATACGTTCCAGGCAAGAGGAATGTAGTGGCAGACAAATTCAGTCACCAGGGTCAAGTGATAGGGACAGAGTGGTCCCTACACCCAGATGTCGCGGAAAGATTGTTCGACCTTTGGGGACTTAAATGATAGACCTTTTTGCAACCTGGCACCAAAGGAAGCTGCCGGACCCATGGGCAGCAGTAGAAGATGCCTTTCAACATCTGTTGGACAATCTCAACAAATACTTTTCCTCCATTCTGTCCAGTTTGTCTGGTGCACCAAACAGGGAAATGACCACCCTGAATCTCAGGATAACCGTGGAGGCTGCCAAGTGGCAACATGTCAAATGGTACCCGAACCTGCTAGCTCTGCTGTCCGAGGCACTGAGAGAGATTCCTCTCTGGCACAACCTCCTTTGCCAACCGCACGTTGAAAGGTTCCACCAATCTGTAGAGTCCCTATCTCTTCACGTCTAGAGACTATCCAGCATCTCTTGTGAGCGAGAGGTTTTTCTTGTCAAGAGCGACAGAGATGTCTGGATACCTTCACAAGTCCTCTGCAGCAGTGTACCAGGGGAAACGGGCCACCTTCTGTGGTTGTGTCGTAGACAGTGTATCTCTCTGGTCGGAGCTACTCTTCAGCAGGTAGCAGATTTTCTTGTCTTTCTTTGCTGAGAGAAGCTTTTCTGTCTCAGCTGTTATGGGCTACAGGGCTGTCCTGAGCCTAGTCCTACGCCTGAAAGGCGTTGATCTCTGCTCACCCTGCGAGCCTACAAGCCCTTATGAGAGTCGTCAGACAGGGATCTAACCCTCAAGACTGTTTTCTTGGACTTTCTTTTAATGTTAAGCACTCAAGGGGATGGGGATCAGTCACACTCGAATTTTTCCCAGAATTCGTAGCAAACACTTGGAATCCGTCGGTCCGACACCAGATTCAAGTCCCTCTTAATCCCCTCCCTAGAGTATTGGTAATGATCTAGACGAGATGCTACTGTGTCCAGTTAGAGTGCTGCAGTACTACCTCAAGAGAACTCTACAGCTCAGGCCTGGCTGTCGATGACTCTTCGTTAGTACTGGCTCAATCAAGAAAGAGGTATCCAAGAACACCATTTCTTTCTGGCTTCGTGAGGCAATCAAACAGGCATACTCTACATCTAACAAAGATGGTGACAGTACGGTCCATGCCAGAGCTCATGAGGTCGGGCATTGATCCATCCCTCACATTCAGGAAGAGCCTGTCGGTCCATCAGGTACTGAAGGCAGGAATGCCCTCCTACCTACAGGACATTGCCTGTACGTCTTTGGACATTTTTTGATTGGGTTCTGTGGTGGCTGCTCAACTAGTTGTGTAGTTCATTCAGTTCCCATAGTGGGACAGGTAACATCTCGCCTAAGATGTACAGTTACAAAAGAGAGAGAGTGTGTGTGACTGGGAGGGGGAAAGTGAGTGTGTGTGACTGGCCTCCTCCCTATCTCATTTATTCTCCTCTCCCCACAGGCAGAGGATCAGTGGGTGAACTGTCATGTGCTGGAACAGGCGCAGACACAGGCGAGTTACTTTCCGAGCACCCTTTCTATTATCTATTGTATATTAGTATAGTAGGAGCAAGTCCTACCCTCTCTCTAGCAAGGGGAGAGAGGGGTTGGCAATAAACAAACCCATTGCTTATCTTTAGCTTTTTATTGTCTCCGACATTAAAGGTTCATCCAGACCTTTTTTGAATCAACGATGCTTCTCAAACCCATTAATTCGAAAGGCCCAGAAATCTGGCGGTTGAACATTCATGTTTTAACAGATCAGAGACGTGACTTCTTCCTTTGCTCTACACAACCAGGAAGAGAGGCCCAGGTGAGGCAAACCACCGATCATTCAGAAGCTTACTCAAAATCCTCTCACCAAAAGTAAGTCTTCCGTATGTAAAGACCAAGGGTTTGTATTCATGTAGGAACAAATGACAAATTTTGAAGTAATTTGTATGTTTCCTAATATACAAACCTGAGGTCTTTACATATACTGCCCACCTCAAGCCACCTCTCATTCTGATACCTTAGCCAGAGGGTAAGTGAATGCTTCACCTGATGGGAGGATGGGACTCTCCACCTGAGTTAACAACTTAACAACCTTGTTAAGAATTGAATGGCAAGTTTCCAGCAGCGTTGAAGGTATTTCCTTATGTAAAGACCTCATGTTTGTATGTTAGGTAAAATACAAATTACTTCAAAATTTGTAATTTTTCCCATTTTAGGGAAAAGCTTTCTTTAGGTGAAATTTTCAGGTAAATGAAAGAATGTTGAAAAAATTCTTATATTTACAGAAAGTACAGTAAAATACTTTATTTATTAAGTTGGTACAGTATTCAGTTCATGCTCGTTACAGTTTAAATAATATACTGTTTAAGTAACCCTAACAAACTGAATATTTAAACTTACTGACCTGTTTTCATCATGCAAAGTGTGGAAATATTTTGGAAAACACAAATTAAAGCCATGGTGATTATTCAGAATTATTCTGGGACCAAGTCTCATTTCCAGACTCGCTTGGCTCTCACCCTAAGGAATTTGTCATTAAATTAGAGGTAAAAATTTAAGTAATGTAAAAGTTAACAAGTTGGACACCAAAGTAGAAGACCAAGAGGAATGGATGGAAAAGTGGTAGAAAGTACTGCTGAGGGGCAAAAGGTATGCTGCCAAGACTAAAGTACCTTTTACAGACACTGCCACACAAGGCAGACAAAGTGGTAACATCATATGGTGTCCAAGACATCCAGACCAGAGTAGAACACTCCAAAACAGTAATCCCTGGGCAATAGTGGCTTAATCATTTGTTTGCAGATTGTATTAACTTCACTAAGCAAGGGCCCACGTGGCAAAGGTGCATGCATTGCATAGTACTCCTGCTGTTTTCCATTCATACATTTAGTCTCATCTTCAGTATTAAAAATGAAAGCTGTGTTTACAGTAATTAATAAATTGGCAAGTTTTCAAAAGCATAAAAGCCAGACTATGACAGTGCAGGCCATGTATAAGTCTGTTCAGGCTAATAACCTACATCCATTGTCTCTGGCCCTTATGATAAGAAAGGTAAGAGGACGACTCAGATAATGAAATAATAGTTATGGAGTGTATGCACAAAATATTGTAGAACATGAAAAGGTATGGCTGAATAATTTTTGGAAGATATGACTTCATGTGGAGAAGGTCAAAATTCTAAGAGTTTACTAATAATAATATCAGTACTGCACTATACCCCTCCCTGCTACTGTGCTGTTCCACTCCTGTGATAGCTATCATGCTAGGGAAGACATTCATTTCCACCTTATTTAACTACTCAACAAGGATGGATTGTACTGCCACTAATTCAGGTTTAACAAGAGTTCATATGAGTGATGTTAATTTGGAAACCTTGAATGGGGGAACAGATTTAGAAAGGACAACTTATCTTCTGTTTGTTGTGGTTGACTAATAATTCTAACATAACGGCCAGCAGTTTTGGATGGTCAAGGAGGGCAAGTCATAATAAGACTTACAATATGGGCAACTACCTTTGTAGTATATTAACAACACATAACAACTAAAATAACAAGAACTTTGAAATACAACAAGCATTTAAGGTTAATACAGTATGTGACATGGATGAATGGTCAAATGTGCTTTTGATGTGATGCAATGACAAACCAAGAATACCAATAGTAAAGTTAAAATGGTTAAATCCTAGTCTTAAAACTTAATAATGAAGAACAAAAAGGGCATCTGTGTTCCCTACAGAAGCAATAAATTATTAAAACTGAACTATGTTAAGTCACTGACTTTGTAAGTGTCTTCGCTACCAGTTCATCTGGATCCTGGTTCTCAGTACATAAAGACATGTTAAGTAATGAAGTAAACTTTACTGATGACTAGTGTGAAATGTGATGCATCGTATAAATATGCTGCAGGAGTGATACCATTTAAACCCTGTTCCTAACAGAAGTGTTCCACCATAACAGTAGCAATTGTGAAAATTAAAAAACGACCTTATGCATATTACTCCAGAATTTCCTGTGCAGGGTTCTGTAATTTCCCGCAACTGACTGTTGTTATACAAATCGTTCAAATTGGCAAAAAAAAAAAAAAAAGTAAAATTCATCAGAATGTGCAATTCAAAATTATCCTGTACATATTTAAATTACTTTAAAATCAAGAGAATAGAATATTTACATTACGTCAGAGAAGAGGTCAAGTATCACAGAGTTACGAATTAAAGTACATTATAAAAAAGTTAAGCACTGTTCTCTGACTTAACAAGCATAATTGCTGTGAGAAACTTCATTATTGGTCTGTCAAAAATGTATTTCTACTGCCAAAATAGTTTTTACAGTTTTCAGCTCATATTATTTCTTATCCAAGGCAAAAAATGTGTTAATCTTGTGTAAACACCTGGATAACCAGGCTCTGCACATCTGTTGCCAAATGATACCAAACCTATTTGAATCCACTTCCCATCCACATAGAGCTGCAAGGGTCCACCACTGTCTCCCTGCAAGAACAGAAATATAAACATTATAAAATATCAAAATGAAAACCTGTAGCATCTTTTATAAAGTATCCATATGAATTACAAACCTCTGCTTAGACAGGGTGTACCATGCTCTGCCATTTAGCATATGCAAAAGCTGGAAACCCAAAGTAACCAGGGTAGCTTATTTTTCACCAACTATCAGTTTTCCTGTGGTTAGAGTAAGGGAACTTTAATTCTTCACTAGAGGGGAGACTGGATAGCAATTCATGACACATTCTCATGTGTTGTCACTCTTGTGGTCAGGTAGGTCCATTTGGCTGGTTCAGGTGATCCACCAAGGATATAGTCATTATTTTGAGAGGAACCAATAGTTAACACTGAATGTCTACTTTCAGTCTGCCTCAGGAAACCAAGTCTGCATGGGAGCATCTTAAGTGCTTAAACGCATTTCACAGATGGTGATTTTCTGGTACTTTGTGAATGGTTATAATTATTGGAACCAAGTTAACCAGAGGGTCAGGGTCAGTATTAGACTTTAGAAACCTCGATGAGCTTGAAAGGCAGACCCTCCAGGTAGGAAGAGTCAATGAGGCACTATGTGGGAGAGACTAGGCAATCACATACAGGAATGATATTTTCTGATTCCTTTGCACTTGGTATTCATGAATTACATGAGTTATGTGGAGAACATGTCACCATTTTTTTCCTCATTTCCTCATAAGATGCTGTTCATCAGAGCAACATCTCCTCATAATCATAATGCAGGCTTATTTAGAAAGTGGTCTATAATACTGAGAGATCTTTGGAAACTTATAGTGTGACCTCTGTCCATCAAGCAAAGTCTTTTAGCATTTAAAGTAACCCTTTGAGTGGCAGTCTGACCAATGACACCATTTGTTAAAGGAAGCAACTGTAGAATGCAGTATTATTACTCTAACTTGTCAGCAAATAGTAAAGCGTGGAGGCAGGCAGCAAATTTGGTCATGTTCTTCCATTTATGTGCATTTCTGTGCACATACAAATGTGTGGAGGGCTTGCACTAATTACATGGTAACATCAGATCTATGGTATTGCTGCTGGAGGAGCATACTTCAGTGTAGTAAAAAACAAGTAAAAAAGGCCCTAAAGTTTCTTTGGCGCAACCAAGTTTTCTGTACAGCACATAATGCTGTATGAAACTTTCAGCCACGTCATCATGAAACTCTTAGCTGCGGCCCATGAAACTCAGCCATGGTCTGGTGGTGGCCTGTGTTGGTGCCTATAGCGGTGCCAGAAGTACGATTACGGCTAATGTTAACCTTAAGTAAAATAAAAACTACTGAGGCTAGAGGGCTGCAATTTGGTATGTTTGATGATTGGTGGGTGGATGATCAACATACCAATTTGCAGGCCTATAGCCTCAGTAGTTTTTAAGATCTGAGGGTGGACAGAAAAAGTGTGGACGGACAGACAAAGCCGTCACAATAGTTTTCTTTCACAGAAAACTAAAACTTGTAGTTGAGAACCGACTATTTTTTCAAGGGCCATCTCATGGGAAAGATAGTCTTACTTTTAGACTATCAGGGACTCACTAGGACAACTGTACAAGATCAGAGACTTAACTAGAGATGGCAGGCCTTAATCTGAGACATCAAACTATAACTATTTAAGAGATACTGTACAGTACTGTACTAATACAAGGAAAGTATAATGTAGTTGAAAGATTCCTTTCACTGACCCAGAAAGTTCCTCCTTTTTTGGTTACTCCAACTTAAGGATGCACATGGGCCCAATAAAACTATACAAAAAGAAAGCCATTTTTTCTTGCTTGGACAATGGCATTTTATGTGCAACATCTAGACAATGTTGAGGCGCACACTTTTCCTCCTTTCTTATGAGGTGTGCTTATCAAAGAGGTGTGTAAAATCCAGAGGAAAGTTATTACTCTATCCTGTTTTCATCAATGTGGAGCCAGCAATAGTATTTCATTGATGTAATTTTCTTCCTGACCTCATCCCAGCAAAGAAATTTGTATGTCATCTAGTTCCTTTACCAGCTCCACAAGTAAATTCATCACAACTTCCAAACAGAGCACATTTCACTTTATAGGAGACGAGGGAAATCTTTGGTAGTGAGAGTTCTTCAAGTGTGCCTAAAGATAAGATTGTGTAGATACAAATCTTTCAGATTTTTTGTCTTAAAGATACTCTATGTAGACTTGTCAAAAAGAACCTCTTTTTGGGGGGAGTGGGTTGAGGCGGGGACAATCTCATAGTAGGATAGCATTCACATCTAGTTCAATGTGCACAAAATTGCTATATTGCATTAAGTATTTTTTCCAGACATGTCTATTGCTCAAGTTTGACAATGAAAACTGCTTGAGATACCTCCCAACGTCCATGAAGATATGTCTATGACTACAATATTGGTTTTGAATAAGCCAGTAACCAACTTTTCACCTTCATTTCCCCTTCTGTTTAACTGAATATTGAAAACTCTGGTGTTCAACTTACAAATTCCCAATCTACTCTGATGTTGCAAACTCACAGAGCAAATATGACTTCTTTTGTGGCACTTTCTAGATCAAGAGCAAAATGCTAAGTCATAATTACAAGGTAAGTAAAAGAGTCCATAAGCCTTGCTAAATGGTAAAAAGTGTTAGTAATTTCCATCACCACAAAAAAATCAGATAATTTTTATGACCCACCAATATACGCCACTTATATTTAACATTTCATTTATTAAATAGAGTTAAGCAAAGAAAATTTTTATTCTTTGTAAATTAATTACATATACTGTACCAGTGTAAAATGCTATGCTAATTTGACTCCCAATATTTTTGTAAATTGATCTTTCAGGTTTATAACTTTCCATATCAAGCAGTATGAGAAGATTAATCTCAAATCTAATTTCATTATTTTAGTACTGTTTAATTTAGCAGTGAACATAAACATTCAGTATCTTTTGTAAATATTAATTTTACTCAAGATTGATTTTAGGACACAAGATATGGGAAAACTTTTTTTCCCAATCCTAAATTCTTCAATTATTTTGTTAAAGTTTCCTGTCTCACCTGACAAGCATCACGGCCTCCTTCCACAAAACCAGCACACAAGAACACTTCTGTAATGGGCTGGAAATAGGAATCATCGCAGTCACTGTTTGACCATACAGGGAGCTGTGCTTCCCTAAGAGTTGCACTTTCACGGCCACCTAAGAAGGAAGCAAATTACTAGATTTAATAAGGCATATGCATTAACATTATATATACACAATACACACAGTACTGTACTATGGTAAGTGAAAAATTTAAAATGATGACTAAGCAAACAAAACTGTTTATGTCTTGAGAACTTACAAAATTTAATAACATTTTTCATGCACTGAGTGGACAGAGTATGCACCAGGGCGAAATAATATTACTGTAGATGGAAAAAGGACTGAGGCTCAATCTCCCCTATAGTCTGTGCCTTCATTGTTTCTTTGATCATAAGAAGCCTTAATAAACCCATGCAAAAGCTCCACAGCATGCAAGAAGTGTTCCCAGTGGTTGCAAGAGCAGGCCTTAGAGGATTAATGATGTTCCTACTTTATCTGAAAAGGTAAGATGTTAGATATGACTGAAATAGAAAAAAAAATCTTATATTGAGACTGCAAGGAAATCAGACAAGAACGAATTATTGTTTTGGTAAATTTTTCGCCATATGAAAAGTATACAAGAAAAGTCTGCTGCTATGCCTGTAAGTGTGAAACTTAGTTCAACAGTGCAGGGTAAGGTGTTGGTAAAAAGGGAAAAAGATCTAAGTGTGTGGACAGCAAACATGACAGGGAGTCCCTATGATGAACACATTCTATGGCAGACGTTCTTAAACCTGTATTAGCCATTCAGCAAAAGAGCTGATGTTTAAGAGGGTACCAAGTCAATTGCAGCCAATAGGGGATAGTTAAATCAGTTCAAACATCAATTTAATCCAAAGAACATAAAAATTACAGGAGAATCTGTATCTGCAGATGAAGAGGCTGCCAACATGTTTCCCACAGAGTTCAAGTAACTAATCAAAGACAGGCTATGATCCCAGGCAAGTTCTCAGTTGTGATGAAACCGGACCATTCTGGAAGGAAATGCTTAGCAAAACTTTATCTACCAAAGTGCAATGCAGGCACCAGGCTTTAAAGTGTAGAAGAATAAGCTTACTTTTGTTGTATGTGGCAATGCAACTGGCCATTTTATTAAGTCCAGGATTGTGTACTAGTGAAAAATCTCCACACTGTGAGGATCAAAAATAAGAGGCATCCTCCTGTTTACTGGTAATACAGTACCAAAACATGAATCAACACAATGCTTTTTACGCAGTGGTTCCATGAATGTTTCATCCCTGAAGTGCAAAGCTATTAAGAGAAGGAAGGATTGCCCCCCAAAGTTTTATTAATAGATAATGAAAATGGAAGTTGTCAATCTATTGCTGTTGAACATCCAGATGTGCAAGTCATATTTTTGCTTCTCAAGCCTCTTGACCAAGGCATCAGTCAGTGTCAAGGCCTCCTACATTTGACAGTCTTCAACATGGCATGAGCAGCTATTGATGCTGATCCTGACATTAACATTAATGGACTTCTGGAGAGCAACACCATTGCTAATGTGATAACATTTATCTAGGGAGCAATGGATGAATTGAAACCATAAACAGTGAATGTGCGCTGGAAGAATCTGTGGAGTGAGGCTGTGAATGACTAAAGGTTTCCAGGCTATCGATGGCGAGGTGCAGAGAATCATCAATTTGGCAAGACAAGTTGGTGGCAATGAAATGGGGGACATGGTCGATAACCAATTTTTTGAGCATCTTGAAGTGGATGTCAAGTTGAAAAATAAAAAAATAAAAAGTTGGAAGATCTCAAATTCGTCTACATTGGGCAGGAAGATGAATCAGAAAGTGAAGCTGAATCACCAAAGTGGACACTGAAAAAGATAAGTAAAGAGCTTAGGATAATTCAAAATGCTAAAGATAAAGGATTCTGATTCTCCTATAGGATGCAGCATGAAATCACCTGTTTGATAACTGAAGCAATGATACTGCTACAGCAGGTGTATGATGAAACAGCTGCCCATTATGATGTTCTTTCAGGAGGAAAAGAAAAAAAGTATTCATTATAGACAATCCTGACATTATACAGCTGTTGTCATCCTTTTCTCTTTGGTCTCCTACATCTTATCTGAGCTCTGACCCAAATGATCCATTTGATGTTTTGCCAGATTAGTAGCCCAAATGCTTTCACAGTGCCTAAGTCATCATTCATCCTCATTTCATTATAAGAGGCACCCTATGTTAAAGTTATCTTTGTCAACATGACCAGACCACCGTAGCACAGAGGAGGAAGATTCTCACCATCAGGCAACACTTAGACATGAGAGGCACACAATTCTTGGCATCGGTCATAAACAACACAAACAGCCCATGCTATTACCTTCACGACCACCCTCCAACACACAGGCAAATAGTGAATACACCACACAGACACTATACAGATATCTTGAATTCTATACCACCAACCACAAACAGCACACAAAACAAAAAGCACATCCATACTCACCTCACCAGACAAGCACTTAATAACCTTCCCAACAACAAAATACTCGGCACCCCCCCACCCAACATAAGCAGTACAGAAACACAGCTCTCAAGATTGGAGAGAGTACACCTGACTCGACTTAAGCTGTGGTCATCACCAATCACTAAACACCTACAAACACCGCAGCATAGACAACACCCAAACAGACATATGTCCACTCTGCCAAGTTAGTCCCCACACAATTACACATCTCTTAGTAGATTGCCCTAACTTGGCAGCCCTTAGACAACAACACAACATCCACACTACCACACAGTTATGGTCAGATCCAGTAAGCGTGGTGTCCTTCTTGCGCGGTGCAGGCTTCCTGGCATAACAGAGTCTGGGGAACCACAACAACAACAACAACAGAGGAGGAAACAATTGGTAAGATCACAGAGTAGGCTATTTAACATCTTGTATAATCTACAGCAAAGCATTTTCATTAAACCACAGGCAGTCCCCGGGTTATGCCAGACTGCTTACGCTGCTCTGAGTTTACGACGCTCTTCAAATATATTCATCAAAAATTATTTCCCAGGTTACAATGCAGGTTCCAGGTTTACAACACCGACCCGACGGAGAAATATAGCTCCAAAATGGCAGAATGGTAAAAATTTGGTTTTTTTTTTTGGTGAAAAACTACATAAAAATGCAGGTTATTTCAATTTCAAGACATCCAAAGGATCAAAAGTTAGGTTTTCTTACTATTTTCGACGATGTCCAGGTTTACGCCGATTTTCGGCTTACACCATAGTGCTAGAACAGAATCCCCGTCGTAAATCGGGGACTGCCTTAAGGCTATCACATCAGAAAGAGATAATGTGCTAGAGACTCACCGACGTTCTGTACAAACACACACGGACACACCTTCCCTCTCTCATCTATCGTTCCTCATTTTTTATTTGTTCCTATGGGAATATAAACCTATGCTTTCATACGTGGAGCTTCTTGAGCAAGGCGTGCATGTGCTGTCACTGACTAACTAGAAAAAACAAAATCTTATCGTGTAGGCGTACGAGTCATGTGACTTGAGGTAGCCTAACTAGCCCACTGTTTTCTCAGTTGTGATAGCACTCTGTTGTCACTGTGTGTTCTCTTGTTTATGATGAGATTTCTCTTTGTGCATGCCACTTGTATGTTGCATATTTGTGTTTTCCGTTGCAAGCCGTTGCCCTCATTTTTTGGCGCCCCTCCTGTAGCCAAGTGATTACAGAATTTACATAAATTATTTAGAATTTTTGGGCCAAGGTCACAGTAATGTGCTTTGTTCATGGTGTGCAAGTCACATGGCTTACCTCTTTTGTCCCTGCTATAATTTGTGTCCCATGTGTGTTGTAGGACCGCTGTGTGTGTTAATGTGGCTACCATGGAGGAGAATAAGCCTGAATTTAAGCATTGTGTGGGCAAGGGAAAGCTGTGCAGTAAATTTGTCCCCGATAATGGTAGAACTGCATTCTGTGTACTTTCTTTTGGGCAAGAGAATGTTCAAAAAAGGCCATGTGCTAGAAGTGTGTGAGGTGGCAGTCCACCTCAGAGGGCCTTACATGAGAATAGGAGACATAAGAAGGATACTATCTCATCCAAGGAGCCAACACTTGGCCATTCTCCCCTGCTGCCCTTTGAGTCCCCCTTCTCCAAGGCTGCCTCCTTAAGCAACACTTCCCGCAGTCGCTGCCATCCCTCTAGTAGAACTTGCCAAAGAACTTGTGTCAAAGGAAACAGTCAAAGAAGGTTTTGGTCCTCTTGATAAGGGAAGACCAATCAGGACAATTAACATCATCAGGGAAAGTTCCTCAACATCGCATCACCATCCTGAGCCACATGTCAATGGGACCACAAAAGGCAATGTCCTATCCACCTTTTCCATCGTCTGCAGGTGTGTGTAAGGTTAAGGAGAGGAAGGTATGTCAGTTGGTAAGAAGCATTGCCACTCAGATTCAGTGGCCCCTACTTTCCCCTCCTCCCAAGTATCAGCAGCTAGACAGGGGGGCATGCTGCTATGGCTTCAGAGAGCAGTGGGAGAGAGCGGGGCCTTTCAACAGCCTCCCCAGCGTCTTCTTTCATCTCCTCCATCTCCTGTCCTGCCTCAGGACAGTGCTGGAGGGATAATCTCTCCTCCAGGGGGGGTAACAGTAGCAGATCTGACTGAAGCAGGACAGTGGGACAGAGCAGGTCACCAAGGAAAAGGTCTTCAGGCCAGAATAGATCCAGGAGTAGTAGTCACTCCTCTACCAAGGGTCGAAGAGAGCGACGTAGTGGATCAGTCAGGCAATCAAGACAATCACATAGCCGCCAAAGGTCTCCCTGTTCTAGGAGCCCATTGCAAGAAAGGAGATCCAAGAGCCAATAGGATAGATGGGACAGGTACTCAAGAGCAACATAGTTCATGTCTCATATTGCTCCAGATCCTGCCACCCATATGTTGTTCTACTCTGACCAGGTCTACGGAGACTCATCTGAGAGCTTACCCCCCCCCACCCTATGGGCTATTCAGCTCACACTCAGTGGACCAAAGCAGTGGAGTGAAGGATAGTACAGTGAAGCCTAATGTTCCAGCTCAGAGGTCAATGTCCAGCAGAGAGTCTTCCTCCTTGGGCAGTACAAAGGAAAGGCTGTCTGAGGCAGAGTGGGTCAGATCAGAGAACGATGGACAGGAGAAGAAGGGGCTTATAGTTTGTGGCCCAGATACAATGACAGCTGGGATTGGCAGATACATTGCTTCCGCCCCAATGACCCCGCTTGGCGCTCAAACTTAGAACAGATGGTGGAGATACCCCGGAGGTGAAGCAATCATCCCATCTGCCCTGGTCCCAGTTGGTATAGGGTCTGACGGCAGAACTGGATAACCTAGTCGTGGGAGTGAGATATTTCTGGCTTCGGCCAGGTCTGAGAAACTGTTGCCGCCTCTGCTGCCCCACCAAGCAAAATATTACCTGCCAGAGAAATCCTTCACATTCCCCAGGAGCCTGGACCCCTCCATCTGCAGGTTGGGGAATAATGTCCCCTTCAAATGTTTAAAACAACTGGGTCTCAGGCTGAAAAGTGCCAAGGCCAACAATGTGGCACTGATGTTGGTCAGGACCATTAGGGCTATCTTCTGGTTTGACAGGTGTCAAGGGGCTTGGCTAAGAGAGATGATGGTCCTGTCAATCCAGAGCGGTGGCCAGTCATCAGGAACCACCTGGAACCTTTTGGGAAGGTCCTCTTGTACGCTGTACGGCAAGTGGGACACTTGTGGGTGAATATTACCCTGAAGAGGAGAGTCATTCCTCTCCTTTGTCCACAAAAACATTGTACAGAAGAGTTGGCTGTGCCCTGAGGAACAGCACTCAGGGAGGCACCCCTCACCAGGCAACCTAACCCCAAGTGGTAGGCATTTCTTCCCCCAGTCAAGATTTTGTCAACAGGGGCAGAACGAGGGACCCAGGAGAGGAGGAGACATCGCCTCCCATGGTTTCTAGCATCCCAGCCATCCTATAGGAGAAGTGACTGCCCTGGCAAGAGGAGTGGACCCAGGTGAGGTGAAGACATCTCCTCTCAAGCTGCCACGAGTAGGGGTGCCTGACAGACAAGTGGATGGTGTTGCAGCAGTTGGGGTCGACGAAACTCCCGTTTCAACTCCCCATCCCATTTCTGTCCTACCGACTTAAATCACCCCTACAATTGGCAGTAGAAGCTATGCTACAAAAGGGAGCAGTGGAAATGGTGGATGGCAACTCCCTAGGGTTTTACAGCCACCTGCTTTTGGTAGAGAAAGCATTGTTTTGGGGGGACCTAGTGATTGACCAGTCGGCCCTGAATGACTTCCTGCACCAGAGCCCCTTCTCCATGGAGAAACCCTTGTCGGTCTTGGCATTGATCAGGAAGGGGGACTTCATGGGCTCCAGAGACTTGCAGGATGCATACCTACACATTCCCAACAGTGCGGAGAGACCCCGCCAACCTCATGCAGCGGGTAGGGGGCTCTGCTCAGCAGACCACCACCCAAGATGTTGGTATTCTCTGATGCCTCCCGAAGGGGTTGGGGCTCACACCTCAACACTGAGTGTGTCCAGCATTCCCAACACCTAGCAAGTCACTCGGCAGTCATAATGAGTGACAGCACAACGGTAGTGAGTAAGCAAGGAGGGATGATCTCATCAGAACTGTGATCTGGCAGTCAAGACACACAAATGATTGGCAACCCAGGGTCTGGAGTTGACCTCCAGGTACATTTCAGAAAGGTAAAATGCAATCGCCAATCAGGTCAGCATGAAGGACCCGAATGTCAGAACAGAGTGGTCATTAAGTCAGGAAGTTGCAAACAAGTTGCTGGAACTTCAGAAGGGCTGGCAATTGACCTATTTGCCACGGCCCACAACGTGAAGCTGCCCCTGTACTGCTATCCAGTCCTGGACCAGAGAGCTGCGATGCAGGATGCCTTCCACCACCCATGGGACATCTATGCCTTCTTCCCATTCAATCAGATGAGAAGGGTCCCAAACAACTGATATTTGTTCAAAGGAAATGCCTCAGACGCCCACCTTTCCAGTGCAGGAGTATAACAGAATTTACCATTGGGCTGTGTCCTTCCTCCACCTTCATGGATGGAAGTTATCTAGCAGCTAATCAAAAGAAGGGCTTTTCAAAGGGGGCAGCTGCAGCCATCACAGACAACTTCAGGCCATCCTCCTTAGGTGCCTACCAGGGAAAGTGAACTGAATTCTGTTGTTGGTGCCACTGAAAGGGCCATGATCCACTCACAACATCTGTGAAGGAAGTCACATAATTCCTCATCCTCCTAGAGCAAGAGAAGGCATTCTGTAATAGCAGTCCAAGAATACAAGGTGGCCCTCACCCGAGTGTTCAAGCCAAGAGAGGTCAGAGCCCCAGAGTGGGACATTACAAAGATCCTGGTCAGTGTAGGTTTGTATTACTGTAGGAACAAGTAAAAAATTGTTAAAATAATTTGTATTTTTTGCAGGACACAAACCATTGTTTTCATAAATGAATTTACTCTCCTCTCCCACCCCTTGCCTTTTGTTTTTCCTTATTGTAGGGACTGGTTAAAGGGAGTAATTGGGGTGATTCTCACAAGAGAAAGAGCTAGGCCACCTCAGGTTGTGTGGCTCAAAGGCCTACCCGATAGGATTTTATTTTTTCTAGTTAGTCAGTGAAAGCCAAAGCATGCCTTGTGCAAGAAACCCCATTTATTAAAGCTATAGTTCAAATCCCATGAAAAATACAAATTATTTGTAAAATTTGTTATTTCTTGGTGTTTTATCATAATTTTCCCTGCATAAAACAATGCAAAACTGTTACGCTGGATACACTGTTCCCCGTTCATAATGAACATGTAGCACTACTGTACATACAAAATTATAAATCGTTCATGTGTGTTAGTTTAAAATTTTTCGCTCAATACTGGATTATGTGGCATTTGAATTTATATCTGCATAAACAGGTTGTTTGTATGATGGACATGATTATAGTACTGTATTCTGTTGTTTAAGATGTTCATGATGATCCCAGGGGCATACAGAATGTATCACCTGCAGTAATGGGGTCCCATTGTCTATCAAAGACTATACTTGAGAATACAGCTTTAAAAATATTATAAGTCAGATGACAGGAAAGTGTAAGAAATTATACCATATATAGGAAATATGGAAGCTCCATGTGTAGATGAGATAGATGATGACAAGATGGAGAAGGTTTGGACATGTCCCTTGTACAACCCAGAAGAATAGTATGTGATCAACTGGGGTTCTGTGGGCTCCCAGAGTTGGAAGATCCAGACCTACGTGGATGAGAACTATGATAAGGGAGACTAGAGAATTGTGGAAGACAAAGCACAGGAAAGATATAAATGGAGGAATTTCACAAAGCCCATTTGTGTCATGCAGCACTGAAGGCAATGATAGTGTAGGTGATTATGTGCATTCTAGTCTAGGTTATGGCACTGGAGAACTTTCAAAGACCTAAGAATTTTTACCATAATATGTGGATCCCCAGCCAATGACTGAGGGGGTCTGTCCAACCATGTTATCCAGTGGCTGCCTTGCCATGCTGTCTGTGGGAAGGCACACAGGCAGAATATATTCACTGAAGTCAACCTTACGATCCAGTTTGAGGAGAGCCACATCATTGTAGAACCCATGAGCCTTGAAATCTGGATGTGGTCGAATGCTGATTACCCTGTTTGTGAAAACGAAAGGTTGTCATTTTATTAAAATATCATAGCTAATATGCAATCGTGACGTGTGCGTGTTCACACGAAATATTTTCTGGAATTTGCTTGGATTACAAAGCAAATGTAAAGTTGTTTTGATTTATTTCACAAACCAGAACAAGACTACTACTGACTACAGTTTTACTTGCTGTGAAACAAAGCATGATATACTGTACTGATAAGAGCTCTTGAAGTACTGTATAAAAAAGATAATCATGGAACATGTTTAGTGTACAATGTCATAATCCGTGTTGTCAATATGAAACTGCTTGTTTACCATGTCACTGGTCATTGGAAAGTTTTTGTGTTCTAATCAGATTTCGGGCAGTCAAGTTATCACCTAAGAGGTCAATTATCCCTTTGTCCTGTAAATTTTTTTAATCAGAATAATTATAATCTGGCCTTTTATCAACAACTCAAGACAAAAAAAAAAATTTTTTTTCTGGCAATCCTCATAAGATGAGAGGTACAATTCAGAAACCTATTAAATTTCTGCAATTACCGAATTGAAAAACCTTTAATTTAGAACAATTGGGTTAGGTTTCCTTATACATTTATAAGAAATATTTCATTTGGTTTACATTACTGAATATTCCTTGGTTTTTGTAGTGACTTTTATGGTGGGTGAACTTATGATACATCAAAATAACTATTCACTAATCCTCTTTGCAGAAACTTTTGAGCTTTCTTTTGGCAGTGTAGTACACTTGAAATATATTCTCAAGCTAACCTGTAGGTCTGAGGATTCGAGATGAAATCATCACTCTCACTGAAGATGTTGTGATCACCAAGTCTCACGGTGAACTGCTGTGGGTTGAACCTGAAATAAAAAAAAAAATTTAATGCTTCAAGCACCTTGGAATGGAAATTACTATTTCATGTTAAAAGAGGTCTAACATATTATTTGCATCATGAGCAGCATTCCATTCCACTCACGTCTTTCCTCGGGAATCTTTGGTGCAATGAGCAGCCGTAAGGATGTATTCACTAGATATTAAAGAGCCCCCACACCAAAACTCTGTCTTCTTTGGTCCATGGAGCCATATGGCTGCCATCCAAGGCCACTGCCCGCGACGTGATTCTTGGCCACCTACCACACGGAATGTGGGGATCACAGGTTTTCCACATTCTTAAAAAAAATAAGGTCCTTAAGAATTTTTGTATGAAAAATTATAAAGAAAAATTGTTCTTACACTTTGGACTTGCTCAATCTCTTAAAGATTTCTAAATGTCACAAGATAATAACCCAATATTTTGACGGGGCATTTGCAAATGGTATGGCAAGAGTTTTCTGTCATTTGTAAACTTAAGTTTTTTTTATTAGGAAGCAAAGAGCAAACGTGAAGGTAAATTTTACATGAAAACTCAAGTTTGTTAAATAAAGGTAAATGTGCATTGCAGATCATTTTCATTTTACAATATATCAGCGATGCCTTTTTGAGGAAGGCTAAAGTTAAGTAAATTAATAATATTCTTACGGAAAGCATCATTCTTATCGACTTCGGCGATGGGCTGGATGGGTCGAGGTGGAAGAGTTGTCCCTGCTACCTGTGGGCAATAAACTAAAGTTAATGTATTGTAATTTTAATTAGATTATGTCGACTTATAACAGGCATCCTGGAAAGTCTTTTACATACTGTCTTAACCTTCTGAGGTTTTGGCAGTTCCAAAATTTGTCTTCAGCATAGCAATGTTTTTCTTTTACTGATCATCACAATTGATTAATTTTTCATGATTTGCAGCTGGTTTTATGTCATTTTGAAGTTTGTTACGTCTAATTTCTTGTATTATGCTCAAAAATATAAAATAAGAAAAAAGTCCAAATGACTCATTGTAGTTTTTTTAAACAATCTGGAACATACAGTAATTAGTTCTTAAAAATTGTGTATAAAGCTATCATTGCCAATTTCTGCTTGAACTCTCTCATCAGTTCTAGGTCTTCATCTATCCCCCTATTTTTAATAATTTCATGTGCCTTCCTAAAGGTCTTCATCCTACTTTAAGCTCTGTGCCTCACCAACGAACCCAGGTTCAACCAGCAAGTTTGACAGCCAATCACAGAACACCCTCACTATCACATGCTTGTGTCACCAGCATCACCTGGCCAGGGTCACCACTGGGCCAACTATTGTAACCACATTTCCGTCCACATGCTGTATCCAAAGCGGATCATACTTAAAAAATAAACTAGCATGTGTCCAACCTTTGTATGGGTTAACCTTTATATTGGTGACACCTTAGAGCAACTACATAGAGTTGTAGGCAGTAAGGTTCTCAGCCATACCCTACCTAGCAACATTAAGCCACTCACCGACTAATTACAGTGCTAAGCTGTGGCTTGCTTTCTTTTGAAAGTTCTCTGGTCCTCCACTCATTAAGTAAACCATGAAACTTTTCATTAAACCCCTGGTGACTAACAAACTAAAATATGGATATGCCTACCAAAACAAAGCTACCAACGGCCTAATATTGTGCTAAGTTCTGGCTAACTTGCTCTCGAGTGTTAAAAAATTATATCTATAGCACAAAACTAGGGTCTGACACCAAAAAGCAGTAGCTAACAGGCTAAATACGACCGAATCTACAGATTAAAGAATCATGTGAAGGTTAAAGTACACGAGATGCAGTAAACTTCTGCCTGGCCGACGACTGAGCAATCTAGCCGGTTCTAGAAAGCTGAGATACAATTTTGCCTCCAAAATGTCGAGTTCTGAAAGAAAAAAAAAAAAAAAGGGTAGCCTACATCCTTTCAGTGATCCCAGACTCCCTCTTCCCCTGCATTGCATGCCGGTGGAAGGCACAAGGAGAGTTTTGCCATGAAGAAATCCATTAGTTCCTGGTCACATAGTTCTCCTTGCGGCCACCCACTTGTGCCAGACATGCCCTCAATCTTCTCAACACCCTACTAGGGGACACATCTGCAAGGGTGTCCTGGTACAAGTTTAGTCCTCCTTCACACTACCTGAGTTTAACACTGATATTACACTACAGAAGGTCAACCTCACAAGGAAGATTTGGCTGTGATATCTCCGACTAACATCCATTCCTCCCTTCCCAATGCTGAAAGTATGCCCGTAGCGGACCTACTGGAGAAAGTAGAGGAGTTGCTGAAGGCCTCAAAGATCTCACAACACACATCCAAAGACAACCTTGACCACAACAACTGAGTCAAACCTGTGCATAGGTGATAGCACAAAATGCAGCAGAAGGGGTACCCCAGCTTTCTGTACTGTGCTTCTACAATATAAAGGACTGTGCCCTCAGATGTAGCAAGAGGAAAAAAAATCAAAGCAGCCACCCAAAGAAAATAATTAGCCACCACAACCCCAACAGCGCCCACTGCACATGTCGCCAACCACACCTCCAGGATCCCTGGTGGATACAAGCAGATTCAAATCCATACTAACCCCACCAAAAGATGACCAATGATGCCCATTAGCCACTAGTACCTCACCCACCAACTAATAAGCAGAAAATACTGGTTCACCACTGCTGACATCCAGATGCCCCTACACAGTGCTGATTTCCTTAGATACTACAGGCTGCTGGTGGAATTTGCTCATCACCACTTCCGGGACCTGTCCTCCTACCAAACAGAACCCCCATCTTAAAAGTAGCTTTCGTGAGGGTAGGTCATGTCCGTGAAGTGCTCTGTGAAAAGTGCCCGACTTGCGCGATGTTCAAAGTGAATATGAGGAAGAGGAAGGAAACGGAGAAAATAAATACTGTAGAAATTAAATCAAGTAAAGGGAAGATCAAACTATCATACGAACATTGTCTCATAATTATGAAGCAGCACGTAAAGGTGAAACACTAAATAAGGTACTAGGGAGGATGAGTCAACCCAAATTGATAGAGTCAGCAACCTGCAGACATTGCTCTGGGGAAGTTGATGATGAAGGAACTTGCTGTGAAATGTGTGACGCATGGTTTCATTATGAATGTTCAAGTATCAAGGTCAAATACATACCCGTACTTCGTATTGATAACATATTGTACATCTGCAATAATTGCAAGAAGCCTGAACAAAGAACACAAAAAAAACTCACTGAAGATGAACTTGAAGAAATAAAACACAGAGATATTAACAAAGTTGATTCAGGATTCGGCGCAGAAAACTAGTGACGTAATGATCAACATAGATGAAATCCAAAAGAAAATTGATAATGTTGATAAAGATGTAAAGACCATGACAAACATGGACAAAACTTATGCTGAATCACTAAAGACAAAAAAAGTGCCTCTGATCAAATCTACAAACGAAGAGAACACAGCAGCTAATGAAAAAGAGACAAATTATGAGTAAAATAACGGGGCCAGTTGAACAGGTTACAACAACAGCGGATGGATACTTATTTGTAAGATTTCCAGACAGGAAAAACTTAGAAAAGGCAAAAATGGAGATTCAGAATATCAACAATATAACAGTAAATGAGAAGGGTAAACTTAAACCAAAAATAAAAGCAGTCTATGTCCCGAAGGATGAAGATGACATTGTCGATAATATTGTAAAGAAAAATTCATAGATAGTAACCTCATATCTGAAAATGACGACCTAAAAATTGTAAAGGAAATGATAGCCAAAAATGACAAATATAAACACTGTATCATCAAATGCACACCACAAATACGAAAGGCAATCTATGATAGAGGTGACAAATTGTGTACACTGTATAGCCGTTGTTACATACCCTATCAATGCTATAAATGTCATTAAGTTGGTCACAATGCAACAAATTGTAGAAATGACCAAGCCTGCCCTAGATGTGGTGAAAATCACAAATCAAATGAATGTGCTAGCAACATCTTCAAGTGTAAAAATTGTGTAAAGAAAGGTCATAGTGATACTAAACATGAAACATATGATGGCAACAAGTGCATAGAATATAAAGAGTATGTGTCAAAGGTGAAAAATAATGCTGATCAAGGGGACCTAATCAGCAGAATACAAGAAGAATTATCCCTGTGGAGGAAAACACTGAAAGACTTATAAAATATAAGAAGCATAAAAGGAATTATCAAAAACAAACAAAGTGAAACAAAGTGAAACCACAGATCCCAAGCAGCCGCCCATCTCATCCACAGGACCCACTGACCTACACCAGTTATGACAACTTCAGGATATCACACACAGCACACATCATGGCAGAAATAACCCACTGATCCCTCAAAGTGACACTCTTCGCCAGGTGTAACCACTGGTCCTCCTCGGTCTGCATACTGCCTCAAAAGAAGGATTAAAGATTCACCTAGTTTGGGTGGCAAAGTCGACCACACTTAACCACCAACCTATTACAATGAGTGATTAGTGTGTTAACTACTGAACAGTGGAAAATGTATGTCTAATCAAGCCATTCAATGATAAAAGAATACACTTCTGCTGAAATCATTCAGTGAAAAATGTATATATTAATCATTTCTAGTACACCTAATGCACTTCCATATTCAATTAAATATCAATCTTTATCTAAGTTAATTTATGTATCTTTGTTTGTCACCATTCTCTGGTATTATGTACATCAGCCACCATTCTCTGGTATTATCTACATCAGCCACCATTCTCTGGTATTATGTAGATCAATGTTAATTCACTACAGTGAAAAATGTCTCTACTCAAGCCATTCAATGATAAATGTATACACATCTGCTGAAATCATTTGGTGAAAAATGTATATATTAATCATTTCTAGTACAGCATAATGCACTTCCATATTCAATTACATATCAGTCCTTATCTAAGTTAATTTATGCATCTCTGTTTACCACCATTCTCTGGTATTATGTAAATCAATGTTAATTCATATGTCATTTCCTATTTGTACATCTTTGTTTTTAACCAATCTTCACGACTCGGTACCATATCAGCACCACGTACGCAGAGCTTGGTAGTGGTGTGCAACGTATCAAAAGCGGATCAGATTTCGACTATAAACTAGTGTGTTCTTAGCATCCTGTGTATGAGCTAACGTTTAAACTATTATTTCCATATACTGTACATATATGGCTTTTCTGACCAACTAGTCCTCATTCCCTGTCTTTTTTCCAGCTTCTTGGTAAACAGCCTCAGGATATTACATTCCACCAATTCTTACTCGTAATTTGATCTTCCCTCCGTACTCCTGCCATGAATTTTGACATCTTGGCCACACTTTTTCAAAATCTCCTCCATTTTCTTTGTCAGTGCTTAATGTTTCTGGTGCATGAAATAGTGCGCCTGATGCACTTATTGTAAGTCTTTACTCTGTCTACTTCTGGTACATTTTTAATTACCAGTTGTTGTTATCTCTCTACATTTCATCCGTGCTAGTTACTCTTTCTTACTATTCTCTAAAATCCTGCTTCACATCTACAGTGCCCCTAAGGTAACAGAAATGCTCTACCTCTTCAAAGCCTGCCCAACTATCACATCAAGGTTCTTATCTCCCTTTTTTCCCCATTTTGTCTTGTAATGCATAAAAAAATCTTACTTCATGTCTATTTTATAATCCTGAGTACCACTATCTGTTGCATTCAGTATGCAGGAGACATCACCCCACTTTCTCCACAACCACCACATTGCCACTTTCCTCACTGTACTTTTCCTTTGATTCCTTTCCAGTCACTATAGGCTTTCTTTTGCTCATGCTAATTTTGATTCCTTTCCAGTCCTATAAGCTTTCTTTTGCTCATGCTCGACCTTTTATTAATTACCACTAACTCAGATCCTGATCGTAGCAAAAGGACATCTACTTGAAGCATCTCGCAGTGACCCCCACCCCGCCCCCCTTTCTGTATTTCATTTGTAGCTTCCTCCACAACTAGGATAAACAGTGCAGGGCTCAGTGTTGACCCCTGATGGACATGAACTTTGATCTCAAATGCTTCTGCGACACCTATTGTCGCAAAGGCATTTGAGATTTTTAGACATGATCTTGGTCTTTATTATTTTTTCACCTTACCATCACATTTTCTGCAACGCTATTCTTGATATATTTCTCATGTCAGTACCAGTGGATTTAGTGCCAGCTCCTCTATACTTCCTAAACACAACAAATGTTAATCGCTTGTAGTTAACATGTATTATCAAAAGCAAAAGTGTTAAATGTGACTGGGACAATGAAATTACATCTATTCAGAATAACAGTGCAGTTTTCTTTCTCTAGTGTTTCCACATATTTACTGAGAAAATGTAAACATTATAAGTAGTTATTTGCCAAGCTAAGAAATACACTTTTAAATACGATAAACTGTTGGAATTTTTTTTTTACTGTGACATCCATTTTAATAACCGTCATTTCTGGGCGTGTATAAAATGTGGAAAAGCTGGAAACTGCGGACGAAGTGTACTTTGAAAGTACCGATTAGTTTAAATTTTGCAAATGTTTTACTTAAACACGTTTTGTTATTTGATTGCACAGTCTTACAGATCTTGTGTACAACTGTTCAGATCATTGCAACTGTAAAGGGTCAGAAAAGATTAAATTCTCAAGAATGATCTGTAAACAATGGCCATATTTTTCCTCTTCTTGAAACTTAACGTCACTGAAGGTCTGCACAAGTATTGTCAAATTACGTTTATGAGGGTGTTTAAGATGCAATTATGTATATAGGATGAAGATTTACCGTACGTTCGATGGAGGATGATCGTAAGGCTTTTGTACATGAAGGAAGCACGTTGGAAGGTAAAGAATATATTTAGAGCACTACCGTTGCTTTACACAAAGAATTTTTATGAAAAATTAAATACACATTGATACCTGAAACCTAACTTAGTATCTTCATATACAGTACAACTATAGACTTTTTGAAAAGATTTCCATATTGTACCGGATGCACACTCAAATTAAATTCAAACAGCTGTAGTTTTAATTATTAATAAATTTCTTTCATATTCAAAATGGTGATAAACATACATATGTACTGTATTTTACTACTGTATAACTACCAATGCGACTGAAAATGAAGTAATCTAGAGCTCTTTGATTATCATAATGAGCAATTTTGGTAAACGATGAAGACAATACTTACTGGTGAAGGAAGAGGAGGAGGTGGTCGAGCGATGGGTGGTCGAGGGCGGCTTGTCGATGGCGGAGGGACGTCGTTGTTGTTAATGCTGTTTCCATCCCTTAGGAAGAAAAACGCAGGCATGAGGGAAATGTGAATATTTGTAGCTATGTGTATGAAAGGATGTTGACAATATGTTCATTCCAACTGAGTGAGATTCGTTGCTGTTGTTCTCGGAAGTTGTTATCACAAATATAGAGTGTAGATGAGAATGAAAGCATTGAGAGGTAGTGGTACAGCTCAAGTTGAGGTGGTTTGGACTCCTGCCATTAGAAGGAATACATGATGGCTATGACCGTATGAGAATTCCTACATAATGTGTTTAAAATAGAAAAACTGAGAGAACAGGATCACGAAAACCCTGTGGAGGATAAAATGTTACAACTTAAATGATGAGGACTTGATAGATAAATAATTCAAGTAAAATTCTCAACAGTTCATTTGTAACAGTGACTGTCTAAAGGATAGTGAGCTTAAATTTTATAGGATTAAAATCTTTGGGATTTTTGAAGGTTTTTTTGATACAACAAAATTTTAAAAATTAAATACTATATTGAAGATACTTAAGAAAGGAAACAACTATATGTAAAACTGCAGGTAATCAATAAGAGATCACTGTAGTTAAGGAATCCATCGAGGTATGGTTGTTATGAAGAACCTACTGAAATATCAAGGCATTAATGATTTTATCAATATAGTAATAAATCTGACACCAATTGAGCCACTGGAATATTTTGGCACGAAGCTCAAGAAGTGGAATGTAGTCAGCTCTCAAGGTTCTTTGCATCAAGTTGCCGTACTTTAACTGCGCAACAGAAGCACTTGAACGAATCTACCTTTTATCTGCACTGTACAACGCAAATACATACAGTACATAAAGAAATCAACAAGTTACTACTGATTAGCTTATTTGAATGAGCATTCCTACTTGCAATCCACGACAGAGCTCTGGAAGGCATGAAATATGCAAATCACTTCTCCCAAAAGAGGCTAAGAGCTTTCACCCACTTATCATGCTGAAGCAATTTAAGGTACTGTATGACCGGGGGGTTACTGAACGGTTTTTAGTACGCTGGCTCCAGAAAAAGTTTTGGGCTACAGAATAGCATATGATCAGCGGTAGAAAAGAGAGCTGCAAATAAAAGCATAATATAAATGGTTGTTGAAGAGATTATAATGATACAGAACAGAGGGTTACGCTTGTTGCCCAATAGGTTATAGTTATCATTAACCTTGTCAGATATGTAGTGAATTACCGAACGTCTCCGGTACCAAGTCTTCGGACCAAACTTTCATAAATCAAACTATATCGAACGGCTGTTATTAAAAATGCTGTCCAGAAACAAACTACAGATTTCCATGGTTATTCCTTGAATGAGAAGAGAAACGTAAGAGATGGGAATGTTTTTGTTGGCATGACTAATATTGAGGAAAAACATTACCAGGTCCATTTAATGTATTAAAATGCCCTTATTTATCTGATTTTTATACTATTTGCCTGAACAACTCCCGGGGGAGACTTGTAAATGTTACGGAGTTAAGAATATTGATGTACTGTATGGTACAGTATATCAGTATCTACTATTTCTTTAACAGAGCTGAATGTAGCATGACACCTATCGCAGAAAAAGGATTAAGCTGATTAAAACCTTTACAAAGCATTTAGAGGACATTCAACATGTTTACCATAATACTCCAAAGGTGGAATGTATAACACAATGCATTACCATCAGTTACTCCATTACTTATGATAGTTGTTAAATGATAACAATGAAACTGATGAAAATAAAAAAAGACTTCTGGAAAAAATATCCATTTTTATAAGTGAATAAAATGCAATACGGTATGTTATGCACTTGAAGATGTGACTGACTTATACTTATAATTAATTTATATTTTCCTACCGCACTATTCTACCGGCATATATCATATCACGTTTAACTGTATGAGCTGGAATGATTATGAACTAGCAGAACAGAATAGTAACAAATTTATGAAAAAATGACTTTTCGGTACAAGGTACCCACATCATTAAAAATGTCCAAAAAATGAAAACGCTGCAAAATCTTCAGAAATAATGCAAGAAATTAAAGATATTTAGTAAAAAAAAATAAATAAATGAAATTAGGGGATTTGATGAAAAAATGATGGCCTCAAAAATGAATCTAGAAAAGATGGGGTTTCAAAGTGATAAGCAGGACTGGTTAGGGAAATGGTTATTACAACGATTTACTCAACTTGAGACTTCAGCCTGAGATTCGATTGAATGACAGTGCTACTGAGAGTAGACAAACTGTAAATTGACTGAATATACTTACTCGCCTTCCCCAGCAGGGCAACACACTCCCGGAACGAAAAGGCTCTTGAAGCACACCGATTTCCTTAGGTTGGTGAGGTCAAGGATGAGGTCAGGGCAGTCACTGAGGTCCTTACAGTACCCCTGCCCTCCGCCCGGTGTGGTGCAACTCCTGACATTGTCCGACTTCTCTGCCTGCGGGTTGCTTGTTTCCTCCGAATTCCCCGGGAGATCTATCACTATTCGCCCGTCACCGAATGAAACTGCTGGTATAATAGTTTGCCCAACGGCATTAGAAACCCTCTTTGCGATGGGGGCGAGAGCGTTGGTCAAGTTTTGTCCCAGGAACTGTCTGGAGAGGGCGTAAGCTGCGTTGTCCACCACTTTGACGATGCCGTTTCCATTTCCTCCCGCCCCGCCGTGTCCTTGGTTGTCTCGGTTGGGTTGGAAGAGCTGAACTGGGTGAGAAGGGTACTCAGCATCGTGGGTGTAGTCCGGGGAGTAATGGCTGTACTGTGGGTAGTCTTGGGAGTACAGATTTGACCCAGTGTGTCCGTCGGCGTATTGGGAAACGACATAGTCATGGTAGTCTTGGTTTGTATAATAGTCTGGGTTAGGAGTGGAGGGGGAGTTCAAGCTACTAATTGCACCCGCTAAGTTGTTAATGCCATTGCTAATACCCCCTTGGATGTTGTTAGCGATTGTTTTAATGCGGCTATGTCTCTGCTCGCCCAATACCCGCATGCCAAGTCGGTCGATGCCCTTCGCTGTCGACTTTGACACTATTCTCGCACTCTTTTGAATGCCCGACTCAATGACATCAATGCCCTTGTTTATGTACGGGACAGCGGCGTTACTTACGTCGACAATCGTGTCCTCAATGGCAGGCATCACTTTGTTAACCACGAACTTGGATGTCGCCTGCAGGCCTTCGGCCGTGCGAACTACCACATGGTTGCCAGCCCTCAATAGGGCATTACCTACCGTGGGTGCCACATCTTCGGATATGCGCTCTGCCGCATAACGCACTCTTGGTACTACATGTTTATCCAGTGTGGTACCCAGGGCAGATATGCCTTGTTGGAAGGACTTTCCAACAGTGCGCAACATGCTGTTCACGACTGCTGCAGTGTCAAAGTAACACAAAAATCTAGTTGTTAGTAAAATCTAGAAGACACACAGATCTGGTCAGAGGTTCATGTTCCTACTGAATCATATTAAACTGAGCTTAAGGAAATAGAAATAATGTTTACTGCAAAGCATAACTGAAATATTTGTCAATCTGACGCAACTTTTTTCAGCCCTTATTCATGTGCGATAAATGTACTTTTGAAATTGCTTAACTTTTTTGTACATGGCTTGGGATGGCAGCACACTTCTTATCAACCTTATGCAAAGAGGTTAAAAAAAAGTAAGCCATGCCTCAAATTTACAATAATTTATAAATTTATAGGGTTCATAAACATAAATGATTGTCTTGTACAACTGTAATTTCTTCTAAACGCTGATTCTTTCTGTAAAATCATAATGACCGAGTGTTGGCTTTTGCCCATCGCCAGCTCATGAACCTCTGACACCATTTTGACACAGATCACAATACCGTCCTCCCTTAATTTTGTACAGCTAGACCATTCACAATCAGTTAGTGCAGGTTCCTTACTCAGTTGGGGGTTGCATTTAATGTGTTTACATAAAAACCATTTAATCAAGCTTCTCTTACAGGGTCTGAGCTGGTTCTACTATAACAACAGATTTGCAGTATTTGATGACGTTATTCATAATTACTACTAAAACTGGTCTTTGCTTAGAGCAATGACGAATCTCTTGCCAGTATGTTTTAGTTCAATCAGAATCAGTTTCACGATGTTACAGATAAGACTGATCAGAGAAATGGTACTTCAGAAAAATTGTAATTTTACAAGCACTGCTAATTTAAATAATTGATGAGTTACTCAGAGACAATGAAGTGGCGCCCAGAGGTGGAACTGTAACACTCATGGCAAACATCTACGTCAATCAAGGGAGGACAAGACATGCAAAAGCAGTTCAATCAATTTGTGGACATGGCTTAATAAAGCTTTTTTATAGGCTACTTATTATTATGGTTCATTTTCATTGCCAGTTATTTTTCATGCACTATAACTAAGATAAGACAGACTTATTTCAGAGTGAACTTTGATATACAACTAAAAAAGGCTTCCACTATGTAGTTTGGAATTTATTTACAAGTTTCTTCTTTCATAGCTTGAGATGCAAGGTGCTGTATTTGTACGGATTCTCCTGTAATACAGATGAAAGCTTTGGTGTTTGCAGAAAACATTCGATACTTAACTAATGTTTAATGATATGTTATTCAACACATTTCTATAAGCAACATCCTTGCAAATGCGTGATACACTGCGTGGCAAGCTACAACAGAACATGCATGATATGTAGTATACACTACATTTTTATCTACATTCAAAACACTGCCTCAGCATCTCTATTACTAAATCTGCATACTTTATTTATTTACATGATTTTTACGTACTTTTTTTAGGACGGTTTCACAATGCGTTAGTAAGTCAACTATCAGTACAGAATTTAATACCTTAAATATCCCCAGATGTGAAATTATACTCTCAAGTTGTAGAGAGGCAAACCTCCTTGTCATTGTAGTCTAGTCCACAGGGGTACAATGATTCAAGAAACAAACGTCAATTAATCGAAACATATTTTCAAATATTACTTACACAAAGTACAATGTGCTTAATGAAAATAAAATTAAAATCAAAGCATTACTGAGAAAACATGAATGTGGATAATACATCTGATTCGCAAATTAAACTACAACTTATATGAATAAGATTAATTCATCTTAAAACTTTTAAATTCAACAAAAGGAACGCTTAATGTTCATCTAATTCACACACGGACGACTTACTTCCGTAATTACTTTACGTATTCAATAACACTTAACCTAATTTGTCAGTGTACTTACACAGCTGCCGCTTATCTCTCCCCGGATCTGGATCGGGCTGAGGATTCGGTGACGGATTGGCGTCTGGAAGTCCATGGCAAAATCCCACAACTGTGCAGAAAACCACCAAAGACACTCCAACCGTCCATCTTCGCATTTTCTGTGAGAATAGAAAGGCGGGAGTTAGGATTTAATGCAGAAAAATAAGTGTATAAGCAAGACCGTTTCAAGAAGGCAAAATGTAAGAAATATTTATTAAAGAAACATATCAAATTGTATAAAACAAAAAAGTATCAGAAGACCACAACATCCGGCAAGGTTGAGCAATCTTCCAACCCACAACCTTTCTCCGAAAGAGCCTGCCTCTCTCTCTCTCTCTCTCTCTCTCTCTCTCTCTCTCTCTCTCTCTCTCTCTCTCTTTTAAGAGTAGTTTTACCAGACCACTGAGTTAAAAGAACTCTTCTAGGGCTGGCCCGAAGGATTAGTTAATAATTTTATGTGCAAAATTTATCTGTACTAAATTAGATTTTATTTAAGAGGTTGCAGTGTTGTAAAAATTTTAGAATTGTTTCGAGAGAAAATTTAGTTTCAGATAAAATTTCTTTCATTGTGTGGTTTTTACTATGTAAGTTTCTTGGGCGTTGATATTTCTGCCATTCCATTAAAATATACTTTATAGATACTTGAGTTTTGACATATATCACAAATTGGTGGGGAATTGTGTGGCGTGCACGTTAAAAAACTATATGTCCTATTCTTAATCTTGTTAAGAGTACTTCTTGTTTTCTATTATTTCTAGAAGATGATGGCCATTCTCCGACAGTGTCAATAGTCCTGAATTTGTTTGTTATGGGGTGTTATTCAACTCTCGTCGCCATTTTCCCCACACCACTGAGTTAATTGCATGTAGCCAATCTTCGACTGAAAGACGAAATTGAAAGATGGTAATCTTAATGGTTCTTTTGCTGCAATATCTCTCCAAGTTATTTCCGCATCTCTTCAAATTTCCATATTAAAGTCCACGCAGAGGAAACTAAAATATAACCATTTTATCAGAATTAATTGATTGCAGAACGAAAATAAAATCCCTGATTCACTTCGAAATCTAATGTACTCTTCATAGGATCATAGTCTGACAATACTCCTGCTGTCCATTTCAGCATTTTATACGAAGAACGAAAAAAATCAAACAGCATTTATTACAGAAAAAACAATTATTGAATACAAATATATTAATTACGTCACAAAAAACCGGATATCTAAAAAACGTCATTAAAATCCACACATAACGTTTGGAGATACTTTGTTAAAAATATATATAAATCCGTTTAGTGGTCTATTAGCCTACATAATTCACCATGGTACCACTTCTATTCCCTTCAATTTACTTTTGGTACAAGTTACGCTTGAGCTACACAAATATTAACTGCGTCCAAGACTCAAGTGTGGTCTTTAACAAAAAAAAAAAAAAAAAAGAGAAGAAGAAGAAGGGATTGTGGGCTTCGGATTTCTCAATATGAACGAGATCAAACGAAAACTTCGTCTTTCCCCTTCCTTTGATCAGGTAGACTTAGAGAAATAAAAAAAAAAATCTGCTTTCTTTTTACTTTTTTATATATTTTTTTAATTTTAAAGAATGTAACTGCTGTTTTTAATTTAGCTTTCATTTTGAATTAAGAGAACCAATATGTAATTTTGAATTTGTACAGACTGATGATGTGTTTAAGTAACACGAAACGTTTCTTTCAATAAATATGCAACTGTTTTGTTGACTGTCGTCTTCTTTGGACTCCTGCTTGTTGTTATATATATATACAATATACATCCATATATGCACTGGATAATCATCGTGTACCAGTCAAGCTTTCGAAAAACGAACAAACGATAGCGGTGAAAAGGCACGATGCGAGTCCACTTTTGTTTTCATTTTCCAGTCACCATCAGCACTTTCCCTTGTGGCGTTGGATGCATCCAGTTTGCCCTCAGGGGCGTTTTTTCCATTGTGAGAGCTAAACAATTACGCTCGTTATGTGCGGTAATGATTCTTAGGTTGAGAGAGAAAAAAGAAACGATTTCAGTGGTGGTTCTCAGGCTTATAAAATAAACTATTGCAGTGGTGGTTCTCATGTTTATGAAAAGACCGCAAGCAGCCTTTTTTTTATGGGGTCACGTTTTAGCTATAATATATGCGTTTCTTGCTGTCGTCGTATCTTTGGATCAGAATCGCACAGTACCAGCACGGACTCTTGCTCAGAAGACCAACCCGTGATATCTATAAGGAGGCGTTTGAAAGTAATTTTCCAGTTCGGGATTCTCGTTAAAAATAGTAGTATATATAGAAAATGCTGCATATGAAACATTCGTATTTCAATACGAGGAGAGAAAATGAACACTCATGCAATACCAATGAACACTGATATTAAAACGCAGGCGCGAGCACACGACTTATATATAATATAATATAATATAATATAATATAATATAATATAATATAATATAATATAATATAATATATATATATATATATATATATATATATATATATATATATATATATATATATATATATATATATATATATATATATATATATATATATATATGTGTGTGTGTGTGTGTGTGTGTGTGCGTGCGTGCGATAAACAGGCCTATTCATAAAACACATTAATGCAAAGCGAACGCCGGCGTGTTTTTATGCATTAATAACGAGGGAAGTTTAGGGAAAAGCCAGTCCTTCAGTAAAAATACCATCAACTTTTTGATTCTGTGAAAAATGGTAATTCTTTCTCGGCATTTAATACAGATTACACTTCTTTTCGAACAAATTTAGTTAGGTTTTGTTTAGTATAAAGCACATCTTTCACCAAGCAGCTAATTTTTGTTTCACTTCTAGCTCTTCTCATATTAGAAATTCTATAGTTTTTAAGGTTAGTTCCGCATGAATTGCTGCACATGCCAGATAATAATAATAATAATAATAATAATAATAATAATAAATAATAATAATAATAATAATAATAATAATAATAATAATAACCTTCACTGGCCTCAGTTTCATGCGTACTCTACTCAAGCCTCCTTCCGTGTTTTTCTCTTTTAATATGAATGTGTGCTCGTTGAAAAAAACCAGCAGTAACAATGAAACGGTAATAATAATAATTTGTTTCACTGGTTTCAGTTTCAAACCATTTAATTTTACTTTCATAAAACTAAAATTCCGTTCATTACTGCCTTTAGGCTGCTATACCTTGATCATGATATACCGGCGAAGTTCCTAGCCCATTTCACACGATATTAATCGGTTCGGGGAAAGCGGAAATCCTTTCCAATCTTTGCTCGTAAATCGTAGATTCGACACGTACTTAGAGGAGTTACATTGTAATAAATGTCCACATTAAATGGCAATGCGTAATGCACGAATGGATCTACTGTAAGTTAGCCCTTCTTACAAATCTTTGATATACACATATACATAATACATACGATCCAGATTTTCAGGGAAAGGCGTTTCATTATATTAAGTTTATTCCAAAGCCGCTGTTTCACATCACATGATGCTTCTCAAGGCTGAAAGCAAGTAATTCTATATAATATATATATATATATATATATATATATATATATATTATATATATATATATATATATATATTATACATATATACATATATATCAATATATATATGTGTATATATAATATATTGTGTTATTATATATATATATATATATATATATATATATATATATATATATATATATATATACATATATATATATATATATATATATATATATATATATATATATATATATATGTGTAGTTTTTTAATTACACGTTACACCTCCTTTTATATCTACTTACAAAATTAGCTCACAAAACGACAAAATTATTCTGTTGAAATATATTGTCCAGCAGTCTAATTATTGTTATTTTTGTCACTCGATACTCCACTATTTTATATAGTACCACATGGGTGTATCCAAATCTGTTCTATCACACCAAAACGTGGTAAGAGAGAGAGAGAGAGAGAGAGAGAGAGAGAGAGAGAGAGAGAGAGAGAGAGAGAGAGAGAGAGAGAGAGAGTTGTATTATTTACAAACACAGCCTGAGTTTCCCTCAACAGTTGGATGTAAAAAAAAAAAAAATACTGCTATTCGGGCCAACAGGTGCGTGGTTGTTTTAAGGTCCAAAAGAATGTGAATAATTTATCCGGTAACCAAAAGGAGCAAGCCCAGCCGCCGCCTTCGAGTAACATATTGGTGGGCCTTCCTCTACTACTAAGACTTTGGAAAAACAAGGGCATCAAGAAAGTCTATTTCGAGGAAATGGCTTTCCTTCAAAGTCGGCAGACGTTGGTGAAGTCAGTCTTACAGGCCGTTTTAGATTGCTATACTCTTAGTTTCGGATAATATTTTAAAGCTTCAGATCACATTTACAAGGTTACAGGTTACACGTTTTCAGATTTGGGGTTCACTTTTCAAGATTTCTTATTATATTGTAGGCACTTACCATTAAATTCTTTACTTTCTAGTTGCTATGTATGGCTTTCGATAAATCTAGAATTTCTCATGATAAAAATTCAAATTAAATTTTAATATCTAATTAATTGGACCTGCAACTCATTCCGATAAGATAGAACAAACTTAAAGATCAGATAAAAAAGGAAAAAGAAAGAATGACGATATCAGTAACTTCATGAATAAAAAGAGAAAAGGAGGTATTCGGCTATTCGTTTTCAGCTTTCTGCTGCCCTAGTGAAAGTGGCTTGCACAAACAATCAAGGATGACGATCACAGCGCGAGAGAAAACAACGGCTGTTTTCAGAAACCGCCCCATGTTCTCCAAGTGATTAGAAGACGCGTGCCAGAGTACTAAGTTATGTTCCTTCGCAACTGGAGGTTGCGACACAAGAGTACGTTTTTCGGCATCTTTTGCCATCTTGCACTGCGTAGCCGCTTCAGTTTTTCCACCAATATTGATTATTTGACTAACTTTGCTGAGCTGCGAACATCACTGGAACACCTGAATCCGAGCTGTTTCAGCCCGTGTGACACAGCTTTCGCGTGCATGTGCGACTTCTAATTTGCCTCCAGTAATGGGTACCTGGGGTAAAATTTGGCTACAGCAGACTGAAAAGTAACGGGCAAAGCTTTCATGTGACCCTATCTTGATTCACCACACCTGTAGGCGGTACTGGAATCCGCAGATAATGGCAAATTCTGTGTGGCCTCTGTCCTATTTTCCTTAGTGTGGTGCGAGTAATATGAAACAGAATTCTCTAATTCAATACCAGGTACCATAAGTACTCTATTTTCTATTCAAATTCATAGAGGAATTTAATAATGTAAAAAATTATTTAAAAATTTACGAATTTCATGGAGACGTGACACTCAATGTGTAGTTCTGGATTTCTTTTTCCTTCGTGGGATATACACGGATCTCTCCAACGATAATTTCCCTATGAGCGCCAGGAAATATAATATTAATGATGCCACCCCAACGATTAAAGCAAGACCTGTGTTGCATCATTCGAGAAAGTAATGCAGCGTGAGGGACATATTAAAATGAGAGCATTATTCTAACGTCACGCTTTCTTAGTGCAATTACACCTATTTATTTCTTGATTGATCTATTTTCCATTTATTTGTTATATATACCTTCGCTTGGTTAGTGTTTTTACCCTAAGCATTTCATTCCGTCGAAGACTGCTTATGAGTTACTGATATTTTGAACTATCAGTTTGAATGTCTGATCATATTGAGTCAGCTGCACAATATAGTGGATCCGGTCTTATGTGGAAAAGAAGAGATGAATAAAGATAATATTTATGGTAATCCAAGCAATAATTACTGAGAGTGCGTTCTCCCCCCCCCCGCCCCCTTTTTTTTTAATGTCAATTCACTCATTCACTCCATTGGCTGTTTGGGTCTCAATGTGGCTCACTTTCGCACGTATCCAGACCCCGACATGTCATTACTTTGCTCAACCTCAACCCAGTTATAGGGATCTTCGACATCCATTACAAGCAGACTCTCCAGGAGGCTATTTTTCCACCTTCGTCTGAGTCTTCTACCTTCCACTGTATCCTCTGTCAGCCTCGTCTTAGTCTTCTACCTTCCCACGTTTACTCGCCTTCACTTTCCTGTCACTCTTCGGGGTATTCTACCCTCATTATCAAACCATTTTGTTAATTTTTATGATCAACGCGCATAGGCTGTAAAGTAATTTCCCCTCTCACGAAATCAGGTATCTAAACCTCCATCCTTTGTTAGACAGGAACACATATCCATATGCCAGCGCGCAAGCACGTAGATTCACACCTGTCGTGTCATTTCAACCGCACCAATTTTCACTTTCCATACCACAGGTGGCGGATGCGGAAGACATTATAGAAGAGGGTATGGTGCCGCTAGTCCGAATTGAAGAACCCAGCTGGTCAAGTTTTTACTACTACCAGTTTTTAAAACAGAAACAGTAACTATATAAACATGGACTATGTTTATGAAATGTACTATGCGCATATACTGTATTTTAAACATTCAGCAGTTACTTTTTGTACAATGGGGTATTTAAGCAAATCCAAATAAAGTCTTATTCACATGAATAAGTATTATTCATAAGAGAGTTAGCTTTCACCTGGTATAAGGACTCATCATAATGAAAACATAAAAAGAATCTTAGAAAAAGAGGGTTAACAAATTCAAAAAGATTGACGACCACGAAACGTGAAAAGAAATGAGTCAAAAAATCGTAATTGCATACACCATTTGGCAAATATGAATAAAATGTAAATTAACAAATACACAGAAAACTTGATTACAAAATAGAATATGTTTATGTGAGTATGGAAACAACTGTTCACGCATGTTCCCTTCCCGTCCCCTTGCGAACAATTCGACTGTCATCATCTGCCGAAGTGCTCCAGTCTACTCCGATTCCATAGTCTTTCTTTTATTTAGAAGTATTCACTGCTTCCACCTGGATTAACATATTTTTTTTCTCCTTCACCCAACTAAAAAAAATTTGGATGAGGAGCCCAGTCTTCATTCCCTCGGGTCTGGTCTCTGGGCTACACAGTCTCGGTGATATAACCTCTCGGTTATATAAGATAAAAATAATAATGCTTATGATCAGGAAGATATTAAATATTGTATCCAGAATCCAAGCATAGTTAAGATTTCCTTCTGCTTTTGGACCTTTTTGAGTGCCTCTCTGGATATATAAACAAATACACACTCACTCCAGTACACAAGCGCACACACACACATATATATAATTTACATATATAAATATAAAAATATAAAAATATTACATATATATATATATATATATATATATATATATATATATATACATACAATATATATATATATATACATACAATATATATTATATATATATATATATATATATATATATATATATATATATATATATATATATATATATATATATATATATATATATATATATATATATATATATATTATATATATATATATATATATATATATATATATATATATATATATATATATATACAAATATACATATATATATATATATATACTATAGTGACAAAACACATTGGCTGCCGAATAATTACACGCGAATATCTATATAAGTATTGAGAGAGAGAGAAAGAGAGAGTGATGAAAAGAAAAAATGTTCATTAAGCGTAACATCACGGAAGGGATCTTTTTGAAGAAAATGAAAACGCTCTCGCCGTCGATTTCTCTGGATACTCCTTCAGTTCTTTGACAATGGACTCACTGATTAACACACTTTCTGAAACGCGTTTGGTACCTAGGACAAAGCTGAATAATGTTTTGTTTATGTAGCCCACAACTGAAAATCGTTGAGAAGCTTATCATCTTTGTTAATAACTAAATGTACCTATTTGAGGAAGGTGCAGGAAGCACCAGAGAAAAGGGAGGGGGAAAATAATAATCGTTCTGAAACGAAGGAAAAGAAGGCTAAGTTATCAAACACAGAGAGAGAGAGAGAGAGAGAGAGAGAGAGAGAGAGAGAGAGAGAGAGAGAGAAAACGGGTACTATCATGAATGGTGTTACAAATGAGAGAGAGAGAGAGAGAGAGAGAGAGAGAGAGAGAGAGAGAGAGAGAGAGAGAGAGAGAGAGAGAGAGAACGGGTACTATCATAAATGGTGTTAAAAATTATTATCAGTCTGTCTGACTATTTAACCACCATGCTGTACTTAATTTTTCTCTATTCCTATTCCTAGTATTAAGATTTATTCATTGCTCATTTACCTTGATTTTTTTTCTATTCCTGCAAGCGTACGAATGACATGAAAAATCAACACTAATCGCAACAATCTAGTGTATCTTACATATATCTTTTGTCAATTCAGATGGAATCATCAGCAGTTTTACCTAAATAACTAATAACTTTTTATTTACCTATTGCTTTCTTCCCAAGCATTTCCCGTAAAATTCGACATGAGCATTTTCAAGTCACTATCAGAGGAAATAGGTGATTTCTAAGAACAGGTACAGCCGTCATCAATCTCTGTCTCTCTACCTGGACGTAGTAATCCCCCATCTTCAGTGAGTTGGAACCAATTTCTCTCTCTCTCTCTCTCTCTCTCTCTCTCTCTCTCTCTCTCTCTCTCTCTCTCTGATGTCCATGGACCTCTACTTAGTAAATGACGCATTAAAATCAGCAGAAATTATTGATTTATATATAAGACATGGTAGAAATTTACAATATTATGTTTGAGTGACAGTACAAACGAACATACAGTCGGCTGGAAATCAAATATCATACACTGCTATTTTCCCTGCAGTATATCTGCATATACACATCACGTGTCATTGTGCTTTTAAGCGTACGTGTGTGTGTGTGTGTGTGTGTGTGTGTGTGTATATGTATATGTATATATATATATATATATATATATATATATATATATATATATACATACATATACATATATATGTGTATATATATATGTATATACATATATATATATTCAAAATGATGGGGTGTTACTGTCAAATGTCTTCCATTATTTATAAACAGAGAGAATACTTTAAACAAACTTATTGTTAGTGGAAAAAGTATACGCATTCCTGGGCAATGTGAAGATCACCTTGCACGGACTTTTATCTAGTTTGAGCACTGTGTGAAAATGTACGAAATCTTAGTGCGTCCCCAATAACCAAAGCCTGCCTAGGTAATATGACTTTCTGGCAGAAGGTTCTGGGAGTTTACTGCCCTTGTCTTAGTCTGAGAATAAAGTGAAAATTTACAAATTCTTTCGTTCTTTCTTTTTAAGGCATCACCACAACTTCAAGAATTCCTGTTCTTTAACTTCTATAAATTTCTCCCAGTCGGGTCAAAGATTCTGGTAACTTAGGCTTACTTGTTAAAAGCCCTCAATCTGGGACCCGGGAATGAGATAAAGTACCGAAGTGCTTAGGTACCAGTGTTACCTGTTACCTTTGATTATCCCAAGAGCAAAAATCTAAAATTCTTAAGCCTAGAGTAAGAACAACAACCGAAAACTTGACAGCAGTAGTGATTATCGAAGTCATTCCACAGTGACAGAGTCTAAGCACCTAGGGAAAGCAGAGAAATCCGCGAGAATTCATATGGTGTATGGAAATCGCACACCACAGAAAGTGCGAATTAAGAGATCGCTTTTACTCAGGTGGGAAAACCTCGCATCCGGATACCTTTAAATAGGTACTTCCATTGTTCAAGTATTAAGAAAGTTAATCCTTAGGATTCGAATCACACGGCTCTGAGGGAAATTAAAAGAAATTCTTAAGTGCGTACTCTCCTCTGCGAGTGATTTCACACCATGATGGGTTTGTACGGTGAAACTTACTTGCTCATTAGAGTGGACAGTGATGACTTTTCTTGTCGTTTTCATTTTAGTTTACATCACTTACGTATTATACAAGTGCTAAGAGTGACAGATTTAACGACCTGCCCATTTTTACTGCAAACACATGTGAAACGGGAAGCCAAAATTCCTTACTTCGCTAAGTTTCATGGAAACGAGAAAATATAAAACTTAACCCCTAAATCAGGCTACTGTCCCTCGTCCTGAAAGCTGGAAGGCTATATAAAATAAGGAAAATGGGAGCAGGAAGAGAAATCCAAAGCCCGTGGCAATCATTTAAAATAAACATCTAGATTCTAAATGACTTTAATATTTCAATATAAATGCAAAGAAATCTTCGCGGTTACTTATTTTCTTGTACAACTACTGCAAAATGAGCTGCAGATTCCCTCTCTAAGGATGAAATAGTTATATGATTATGGTTAACATTCTTCAGCTTTTTCTGTTCTGTCTTAGTCAATTACGAAGAGAGTTGTCATTATAAGAAAAAGTGAGAGCACCCTTATCGAATGCCTTAGGGTCCACTCGCCATTAATGATTAAGAAAGTAAAATCGAGTTTTGAGGACACTTTCTCTCTATCCCCACCCCTCCCCCACTCACTCACAACCCTTCATTCTCTCGGCTCATTAATAATAATGCTTTGTGGTACAAGAGACTTGCGCATGAAGAGACTAGAGAAAAAGAAATTGATTTGAAAAAGAAAGCAAATGAACTGGGGTGATTTTGTTAAAGTTTTCTATATATGATTTTTCTATTCATAAAACGATTCTGGGCTGATTAATGTGAATATTTTTACAATAAAAGTGGTGACGGTCGTACCAATCCTACAATTATTCTTCTGGGTTTTCTAAATTTTATATTGCCTCTCTTTTTCATGAGGTAGGTCCATCGCTTGAGCCTAACTATTTTATCTTGACTTCTTTTCATGTTTTCCTTGGGGCTGGGCTACACAACAACAATGGATTGTCCGTACCGTTGGTCTCTGCCTAAACAAGGGAAATGGTGACAAGGTCTCTTACATCTTTGACAGCTATAATAAACTTCATTGCGAGACAAATACAGGAAAATCCTCTATTGTAAAACATGGTGCACTGTCTTAAATGCACAACAACAACAAGAAAGTCCTTCAGCACAAAACATTTACAGAAAAATGCTTCAATGAAAAACAAGAGCAGGACAAAACAAATACAGGAGTCCTTCAATAAAAACAACAGAAGGAAAAAACTTCAAATGCAAAACAAAAAAAATCGTTCAAAGTAGAACCATTACAGAAAAAGCTTCTATGCAAAACAACTAGAAAAAATCCCTTCCATGCAAAACAAGAAGAAAATCCTTCAAGACAAAATACAATGGGATACGCCATCAGTTGATGTATAGTTATAACAATTATTTTTTTAAAATATGGAAGCTGATGGAAGAGGCAACCTAATGTCCTCTTCAGACACATGCTATACAGATAGAAACAAGAAAAAGAGGCGATGGAAAAGGAGTTTATTCCGTAAAGGAGAGGCAGACCCATTCTTAAATTAGGTAGATCTGAACTTCCACTGACAGAAATATATGTGAGCAGTATTTTCTGTTTAATTCCTCATGACGCTACGAAATTCAAGGTTAATGAGTACTTGAGCATGAAAACATGCATGAAGTTAGACAGGGTTGGGCAGAAGGAATAAAACGGGAAGAAAAAGTTAAGTATATCATAGTTTAACCAGACCACTGAGCTGATTAACAGCTCTCCTAGGGCTGGCCCGAAGGGTTAGATTTATTTTACGTGGCTAAGAACCAACTGGTTACCTAGCACCGGGACCTACAGCTTATTATGGAATCCGAACCACATTATGACCAGAAATGAATTTCTATCACCAGAAATAAATTCCTCTAATTCTTCACTGGCCGGTCGGAGAGTCGAACGCTGGGCCAACAGCGTGATAACCGAGAGCTCAACGCACCCCTCCAATGAAGAACATCCTGCCTACAGTACGCCACTCAAACTATACGCAGTAAAACCCCGACTCCCCAACCGACCCTCTGGAGAAAGTGCCTACAGAAACCTAAGGGCAATAACATGAGAAAAGTCAATATCGGAAGGCAAAGACCAAGTCATGAATTAACAAAACCTTTTCCGTCTCTCCATCGTAACAGTCAGCGATTTCAAGACAGCATCAAATAGTAATCATGTTCTCCCAGGAAGCTCAGCAAATATTTGATTTAATACTTTCATCTTAGCGTCACTTGCCTCCCCCACCTACCGAAGGTGGCGATAGACTTTATATTTTTAAGCATTCTAATGTGTAAAATAGATTATAATAAATCTGAAATAAAAAATGTGTCAACGACGACAAATTCTGAATGAGTATTAAACATTTCTTTCCAAAGAAATTAATTTACCTTACATATAAACGGCTTAAAACCATTATTTTATATTTTTGGAAA